>NC_141828.1:4806295-4911295 GCF_982586985.1 Callionymus lyra
GAAAACAACAACCACCAACAATTTTGCGTTACAAAAAGAAACAAATCACACACAACTCACTGTACAAGTGAATCAAGTCGAGAATCTAACAAGTAAAAAAAAACACTTTTTTGGGGCCAAGATTAACTTTATACCAATTAAATATGAAATTCCATTTGAAACATTGTTCACTGAATGAATAAATATCGTTAAGTCACAAAGAGTCTCTTTTGATTTTGTTGTTAAAGGACGATCATTTTAATCACGTTTTAATCATTGATTATCGCCATTTTACTACAAAATAAATGATCAAATCATTTGTGGTTTCCCTTGTAAATATCATGACCAGATTATTATGTTATATTTATATTCTTATTTAATTTGTCATGCAAGTGTTGAATGGACATATTTCTACCTCCACAAACTTCAAGCAGACACGTGAACCTTCAATTGACTCAGTGGTTAATGAATAAAGTACAAGTCTGTCAGCACCGAGCTCTTCTCCAGTCGTTGAATAAACACACGTTCAATGGTGTTTTATGGGCAGTTGTCTTGTGAAGCACTCGACCGGGACGAGGACGTTGACAACATTCCTCCGGTGGGACGTTGCGTCCTTCGCAGACTGAATATCAATGACTATGTCGTCCAAGTTCTTGAAGAAAGAAGGACTTTGACGACTCAAACCCAGTTTGGCAGCGAGTGACGAGTTCTGAAAAGGACTCTGGAACTCATCGAGTACTTCTCTTGTGCTTCCTTGGATTCTTGTCACATTTAAAAAGTTGTATATTTGTGTGTTTGTGTTTCTACCGATGACTTCCTTCGTAAGAGGTTTTCTCTGTTATTTGTTGAACAATTCATACAACACTTTCTCAAAGTCAAAAACGGACTGGTTTACCTTTAAGATCCGCCGGAGACGACCCACTCCAGCGACCCTGCAGATCTACAGACCACCTGGGACAGGTGAGAGAGAGAAGGCAGAGGGAGAGTGAGTTGTAATGGATGCTTTATTAGATTTGAGCTGCAGCTTCTGGTAAGTAATCACAGTTAGACCCGTGCAGTGTAATGAGTGTGTGTGTGTGTGTGTGTGTGTGTGTGTGTGTGTGTGTGTGTGTGTGTGTGTGTGTGTGTGTGTGCACGTGCACGTGTGCAGCAGAGCTTCACATTTTATTAGTCTAACCCAATATATATATATTGTTATATAATTACTGTGAAAGATGAATGTGTTTAAAATGAACCGTGTTTGTTGAAAAAGATTCTTTAGTTGTCGTTGGATTTATTGCACGATGAAGTTTTAATCTGGAGAACTCATCGGTGCCACTTAAGAACTACAAAAACAACAATTCATCATCGACCAAAACACAACTGTTTGTGTTACTTTTGGTAGTTACTTCACGTTCTTTAATGAATGGCATTTTAAGAGGACGAGTAGAACATCATTCTATTTCTATAAAAAATACAAAAAACAAAACCTTCACTCAAACCTAGATTTAATTGATGAATACTGTAATTTTAGTTATTTCATCAACATAAAAACAATATATTTTCACAATTATTTACAAACTATTGACAACGAAACTGATTCTGTTCAGTAAAAAAGAAAAAGTTAGAATAAGAAGAAACAATACGATTTTTTTATCACGTTTTTCCGTTATATTCACTATAATAAGTGTCCACTTTTGTATTGTATATTTCATTTAATTTAGATAAAACATATACAAATAAAAAAACACCAATGTACTATAAATGCACAGTTACACAGTTGCACTGTTGAAAATGCTCAATAATCTTTGGATATTTCAGCAGATCCTGGTTCAGTAGAACAGACAGATTTATGAAGTCATCGGTTTCTGAATCTCTTGTGAAACTTTTTCTTTCAGATTCCATATTTCAAAACTATGACAATAAAGTGATTCAAATTAAAGAGTAGCAAAAGTAGTAAACCACTCTAAGTTAAAAATGAAAGAAATACACTGAAACGGATCAATTGATGATAAATAAATGAATCTTAAGATTTTAAAAAACTAAAAATGAATATTATTAATTGAAAAGTGTGCAGTGGTTCTAAGCTTCATGACAGGAACACAACATTTCCTTACATTTCTATTCATTAAACCTCTCAGCTGCAATAAAGCCAAACATGTTCTTTTCAGATTCATACCTCATTATTCATAATTATAATTATTACCTAAATATTGAGGCGTTATTTGTACAAAAGGTCGTTCTTCTGTCGTCACCTTCTCCAATGAAGTGGTTGAATCTGAGTGGATCAGTGAGCGCACAGAAACCACACCATAAACCTGACAGATCTAACCAAAGAGCTCTGGTTCTGACACTGAATCACAACTGGTGTCGTCAACATCTGCTTCTTCTCTACAGAAGCTGGAGATCAGAACGACCTCGGCGAGTCGCAGGTTTGTGGAGAACTTTTACCTTCATTTTTGTTTAAATGCGGTGATGTTTACGATAAACGTCTGTTCTGCAGGTTCAACAAACCAACCAGCGGAAACAGAGCACGTACGCGGCGCCGTCTGCCTCAGGTACACTGTGTTCTACCACTACTGACTAACTCAGTGCAGTACAAGTAAATAGTGGATATATTAGAGCCAAAAATACCTTTAGTTCAAATATATATGGAATGCCAAGACACTAGTAAAGTAAAGCTTGTACAGATGTGCAGGTGCAATTAAAGCATCATATGATTACAAATAAAACATATATTTAACTTCTATATTCTTGAATTTTAAAGAAAATGGATTGGATCAAATGGATTTTTAAAAAGTACATTTTCTTGTGAATGATTGACAAAGATTTGAAGATGACTTCATGCACAACTAGAAATGTTGACATTAACGCTTTATGATTGATGTTTATTCATTAAACATCAATTTCCTGTTGGTTTATACATCTTCTTAGACGACATGTTTCCAGAATGACAACATTTCAAACATCTCCAGAGATTGAGGACAATATTATATATAATATATAATATGGCTGATGTTTTTGTGATGGTTTTGCTTCAGATTTGGGGTGAGAATGAAATATTTTTCTTTGGTTTTCCATCAGTTTTCTCTTGGCTGCTTTCTTTATTATTCTGATGTATCATTGTTTTATATTTAAATCCTGTGGAGAATTTATTCTGTCCTTCTTGTGTTTGTTATTTTTGTCACAATAATCTTATTTAAATATCACTCCCTTAAACATTACACCTTATTTCCTCTTAAATTCTGTTCATGTATGCTCTCCTTTGGAAATCTATTGTCTATTAAATTGTCTATTATCAAATTTTAAAATGTTTGTCAATAATAATCTCAACAGTCCTTTATTCAAAACCTCATTTTAAGTTTTTGAATGACAGTCCAGAGGGTCACATTTACTGATCAGGTCTTGAAGTAGGCGACAATACTCGTTTCCTTCGTTTCCTTCTCAGCCCGGGATCAATAAACTAAATCTATCAACATGTGTATTGATAGTTCAGTCAGTGCAGCATCAGACAAGCTTTAACCCTGAATGATAATTCAAGTTTATTCTATTTACATCTGTACATTCACTGGTAGCTATTGATTTAAGCATCTAATATTATATATATATATATATATATATATATATAGTCATATTTACAGTTTTTTTTACTCTTATCAAGAGTGTTTTTTCAATTAATACATTGATTCATGTTGTTTTAAGTTGTTAATCAAAACGAAAAGCCACTTGTTCCACGAGCCGGATCGAGACTGTGAAAGAATGTGAGCTAATATTATAAGACCAAAGCTGCACAAACAGGCAAGAACAACAATGTGACTGCAGGGAATGTTCAGGTCGTTGATGTCACGTCAACTGCTGAGAATACAATGAACTCTGTTTATAAATCCTTTGTTTTCTTGTTGACGTTATGCTCATCTCTGTTGCTATTATCTGACATGAGCAGATCCGTGGGGGAAAGTACAGACTTATAGACTGAATGTTAAATAATAATATGTCTTCTAAGCCAGCATACTTTTATATTATAATATATAATGTTAATGTAAAGATCAGGATCTATAAAGATGGCAGTACTTTTTGGACTATAAGGCACCACTTAAAATCGTTTAATTACCTTTACAGTGTAAGTTAGTAAGTAATAGTTATTTGTAAAGATCTTTCTAGATCAGTGTCACAAAGCGTTTGACGTTCAAAAGCAAAACACAGTTAAAAATACATACACATTTTAAAACTCTAAAAGACAGGAGTTCCAGAAAATAAGCAGAGATAAGAATATGTTAAGATGTTTCTTGAAGGAGTCAGTAGATCATCAAACACAGATGTTTCTTGAAGGAGTCAGTAGATCATCAAACACAGATGTTTCTTGAAGGAGTCAGTAGATCATCAAACACAGATGTTTCTTGAAGGAGTCAGTAGATCATCAAACACAGATGTTTCTTGAAGGAGTCAGTAGATCATCAAACACAGATGTTTCTTGAAGGAGTCAGTAGATCATCAAACACAGATGTTTCTTGAAGGAGTCAGTAGATCATCAAACACAGATGTTTCTTGAAGGAGTCAGTAGATCATCAAACACAGATGTTTCTTGAAGGAGTCAGTAGATCATCAAACACAGATGTTTCTTGAAGGAGTCAGTAGATCATCAAACACAGATGTTTCTTGAAGGAGTCAGTAGATCATCAAACACAGATGTTTCTTGAAGGAGTCAGTAGATCCATCAAACACAGATGTTTCTTGAAGGAGTCAGTAGATCATCAAACACAGATGTTTCTTGAAGGAGTCAGTAGATCCATCAAACACAGATGTTTCTTGAAGGAGTCAGTAGATCATCAAACACAGATGTTTCTTGAAGGAGTCAGTAGATCATCAAACACAGATGTTTCTTGAAGGAGTCAGTAGATCATCAAACACAGATGTTTCTTGAAGGAGTCAGTAGATCATCAAACACAGATGTTTCTTGAAGGAGTCAGTAGATCATCAAACACAGATGTTTCTTGAAGGAGTCAGTAGATCATCAAACACAGAGATGGTTCCAAAGCTTAGGAGCAACAGTCTGGAAGGATTTCTCTCCTCTGGTCCGGAAGTTAAGGAACCATCAGTAGATTCTGATCCACAGACCTCAGAGCCCGAGCTGGGGTGTAAGTCTGGATCAGATCACTGATGGAAGGTCTGACCATGAATAGATCTGAAAGTAAGAACCAGAATTTTAAAATTGATCCTGAAAGAAACTGGCAGCCAGTGAAGAGTTTGAAGGAGAAATGTGAGTTCTTCTACTAGAGCGGCTCAGAATTCTGGCTGCAGAGTTTTGTATGAACTGCAGGCGAGAAGATCCTTCTGGTTTAGACACTAAAACACAAAAAACACATGGATTATAAGATCCAGATCGTGTTGTGACAACATTTTCCTGAGTTTAGAGACTCTCCTCAGTTAAAGGAAACAGTTTTTGGTCAGTGCAACTTATGTATTTATTCAGTTTCTACTTGAATGACCTCAAAGTAAATGTTGTACACACCACTTAAAGATTGTAAGCCACGAAGTCACACCACGAGTCACCGTAGTATATCGCAAGAACATAAATATCTCATATTTGTCCCAAAGTCATTAAGTTCTGACAGTTACATAACAACTATAAGTGGAACAAAACTAACAATGAATCCCTTGAACATCACCTGACAAGCTGCTGTGATTTCGCTGCAGCTCGATTATGTCCGAGTTGCAGTTATGATGCTGCGTTGCTAAATAATTGATGCGAGCGTTAGAGAGCTCAGCTGTGAGGAACGCACAGCTGAGACCTTCTTACGAGTGTTGACAAAAGACACTTTCACGAGCAATAGTTCCAGATGATGCCGAAATCTGAGACGCACAGTCAGACGGTTGACATCTTGATTTAGGCGAAGGAAGTGAGGTGAGCGCGCCGAGCTCTCAGCACTGATGTAAGAGCGACTTGATTCCGGGAAGTGACGATGCTAAAAGCTTTTTATCGTATTGATCCTGTCAAAGTGTGTGCGAGAGCGCTTAGTGTGCGTGTGTGTGTGTGTGTGTGTTAGCTAACAGCATGAGTCAGTGTGTTTGCACTGGAACTATTGTCTTTGCCGCTGATCAACACAAAAACTTTTTTATTTATTTTCAGCCATGACAATCAACTTTAATACTACATTAAACTTGACTTAATAACATAATTGTTAAACGTCTCTCTGCCTTCGTGTTCAGTCCTCAGCTTCTAAAAATAAACCACTATTGTGCTCAAGAACCATCAGTGGTTGTAACCTCCTCCACCTCCAGTGATCCTGATCCTCCTCCCACATCACACCTGTCCTCTTCACGTCCTCCATGAACCTCATTAGAGAGCCTCGGATATTCATTCATTCACAGCTTTGTCCGTCACTGTCAGGTGTGTTTGGTGATGCATGAGAATCATTAACATGAAAGATTCACAGAAAGAAAAACGAAAACTAAAAGTTTTTGTTTTTACATGCTCTACTGTAGTAGTAGTAGTAATTTTCTCTAGATATCACAGTTTTTTGTGATCACCTTATCTGTCATTTGTCTGCTGCTCATTATAATATCTCAATGTTTTGTGTATATCAGGGGTTTGTATTGGTAAGAAGATCCAAACTGCTTTCATTTGTTTTCACACAAAAATATGTCCAAATACCAGCTGCTTGAGTTGATTGTATCCTCTCGTCCTCAGTCATTTTCCCCTTTTGCTGCAGGGTACGTAATGACTGCTGCCATCTACTGGCGGGAAGTTTAATTGCAGCAAAAAAGGACAACAACAATCGTTGTGAATATTTGCAACGTTTCATTCATTCATTTATTTTCTATGTCGATTAATCCTTTATGGTGGACTCGGGGAGACTGGAGTCTATCCCAGTTTCATGGGGCGAGAGGCGGGGGACACCCTGGACAGGACGCCTGTCTGTCTCAGACACACAAAGACACACAACCATTCACACACACACTCATATCTACGGACAATTTCCCCAAGTTCTCAATCAACCTGTGTATGTTTTGGGACTGTGGGAGGAAACCGGAGTGCCCGGAGTAAACCCACGCAACACGAAGAGACCACTGTGCGGACCACGATTGTTGCACCTTTAATTGACTGATGGGTTTTTAAACCTCTTATTCTTCACTCGGGTTTCGCCGTCACGTGACTTGTTGGAGGTTTTTCTCTCCTCAGACCTTCAGCTGGGGGTGGAGCCTCACCACCACCAGGGGGCAGGCTACTGCGGCGGTGACAGCCCGTTGAGCCCGATCACGGCGCAGCTCTATGCTAGCGCCTCGCTGTGGGTCAATCACAACGGCCCAGAGGAAGCCAATGGGAATGAGGCAGGGTTGTTGTTGTTAGCCAATCAGGAGAGAGGAGTGAGAGCAAGCGACAGTTCGGGCGGTAAATACGTTTTCGGATGGAATATCACTTATTTTCCTTTTTGGTCACACTTTTTGTAGAAGTTACAATCCTAATAGAAACGCTAAGAGCATTTACACATTTATGTTAAGATACATTTGGAGTTAAGGTAAAGTCATATTAGTTATGTTACACAACTTATACGTAGACCATTTTATTCCGACACTAACATATACTTTCCTTTTCTGCATGAATCTCATTTTCAAACTAACTAACAAAACTAACCCTTTCCTCTCTTCTCTTATCTTGGCATGGTTTGTCTGTTTCTCCATCCCTTCTTCTCAGAGCTGTCACGTGACCACAAAAAGGAAGCTTCGAGTCCAGACTCTGTCTCCCGGTAACATCTTCTCATTCTCCATCTCAAACCTTACATCAGATCTTCCTGCTGATCCATGATTCATTCATTCATTAACAACAACCTTCCTTAAGTGTTACCATCAAACCACCTTCACACACCAACACACAATCTTCATTATCCTTGTTGTCATGAAGTGAATCCATGTTAGTTTTCCTTCTTAAAGCCGGACTAGTGTGTTCCATGTCGAGGCATCTTTAGATTTTACTTTACTCTTCTTACTCAGTTCATTTCTATTCATTTTTGGTGGTTTACGTTATTTGAACCAACATTAGAGCATCTTGTTGTTGTTAGTTTCTCATCTAACATTGTCTTTTTTCTTCTTAGACCAGTTAATGGTTGAGGCTTGATGGTGTCAAACTCAATAACAAAAGGAGCCAAAAAATATTTGAGCAATGGGAGTCGTGAGCCAAACAAAATGTATACGTGACAGTACAGATTGGAATCCAGTAGGATCTGGAATCCTACTAGTTATCTTACAGATTTGAATTCCAGTCTGTACTAGTAGGTCTACTCCTAGTACTAGAATCCTACTATACTAGTACAGATTTGGATCCTGCTAATGAACTGGGATCTTAATTCCCATTTGTCCTAGGACAGATTGGAATTACAATATTCAGATCCAAATACAGGAGTAGGATTCCAATCTCTTCTAGTACAGATTGGAATTCCAATATTCAGATTCCAAAACAGTAGTTGAATTCCAGTTTGTACTAGTAGAGATTGGAATTCACTAGTCGAATCTGGAATCCTACTAGTACAGATTTGAATTCTAATATTCAGATCCCAATACAGTAGTAGGATTCCAATCTGTACTAGTGGGATCTGGAATCCTACTAGTACAGACTGGAATTCCAATCTGTACTAGTAGGATTCCAATCTGTACTAGTAGGATCTGGAATCCTACTACTGTATTGGGATCTGAATATTAGAATTCCAATCTGTACTAGTAGGATTCCAATCTGTACTAGTAGGATCTGGAATCCTACTAGTACAGATTGGAATTCCAGTCTGTACTAGTAGGATTCCAATCTGTACTAGCAGGATTCCAATCTGTACTAGTAGGATCTGGAATCCTACTAGTACAGATTGGAATTCCAATCTCTACAAGTAGGATTCCAGATTCTAACAGTTTCTAACAAGAAATAGAGTTTGATGATGTTGTCTCTTCATTTTTCTGGGGGTTACAAGTCTCACAGTGACCATGGAGTAGCTGACAGTTGGTGACCTGTGCATCAAAGTGATTCAGTGCAAGAGGAACAAAGTGTCGAGCACAAGACATTCCAGCGTCTCCACATCTGTGTGACCCTGTTTACACAAATATGAACCCCAGTTATTATGCTAAGAGCTGTATATTCACAGCTGCGGCTGACGAATGAAAGCTTGAAGAAGCAACTGGGATTCATTCAAGAATCATGTTTCTGACGCTGATTTAGGTTTTAACCCATGTGTTACCTCAGGGTCAAAGTGACCCAAAGGCCCCCAAAACAAACGTGTAATACAGAAATACATATGCAGTGGTCCAGGTCGTTCACCTTGACCCTGAGTGACTTCACCCAAAAACAAATGTGTTTGTGGTATCCTTTGTGGCATCAACGACCTCCCTGACTTCCATATATACATATGCAGTGTTGAATGTCGTTCACCTTTACCTAGAGACAACACAAGGGATACCACAAACACATTTTTTTTCAGGGACTTTGGGTCACCTTGACCCTGAGATAGAATCAGAATCCTTTGGAAATTGTTTTTTTTAGGTAAACTGTGAAACATCAAACATTAGAAAACATTAGTTGAACATAAATACAAGTACTATTTACATGAACAAGTAAAGAAGTGTTTAAACTAGTTTGTATTTGTGAGTGTGAAGGTGGAGGAGGAAGAAAGAATTGTTGTGGCGAGAGGTTCTGGTCCAGATCCAACTCTAGCACAAACAACAACTAATGTAACTATGTAACGACATCACAGCAGCTTCTACAGCTGGAGCGACACTGAACTGGATCTTCAGCACATGTGCAGCAGATACTCACAGAAATGATTCATGGTCAGCAGACACAACTGTGTTGAATAAACACACATTGATATTGATGGCTGAGGAAAAACGGCCACTTTTATATGAAAGCAGCTTAAATAAGTGGAGAAGTTTAAAGTTTAGATTCACCAACTTCCTAAAAAGGAAATATTTATGGAAACCACAGTGTAGTGTCATCACAAACATAGAAGAGAGAGAGAGAGAGAGAGAGAGAGAGAGAGAGAGACAGATGGCGACAGACGGATGTATATATATATATATAGAGAGAGAGACAGACAGACAGATGGATAGAGAGAGAGGTGGATGGAGAGAGAGAGAGATGGATGGAGAGAGAGATGAATAGATGGATACAGACAGACAGACAGACAGACATACAGACAGACAGACAGACAGAGAGGTGGATGGAGAGAGAGATAGATTGAGAGAGAGAGATTAATAGATGGAGAGAGAGAGAGATTAATAGATGCGTAGATGGGTAGAGGAGAGAGACAGACAGACAGACAGACAGACAGACAGATGGATAGAGAGACACAGACAGACAGACAGACAGACAGATGGATAGAGAGAGAGAGAGACAGACAGAGAGACAGACAGAGAGACAGACAGAGAGACAGAGAGACAGACAGACAGACAGACAGACAGACAGACAGACAGACAGACAGACAGACAGACAGACAGACAGACAGACAGACAGACAGACAGACAGACAGACAGACAGATGATAGAGAGAGAGAGAGAGAGACAGATGGATAGAGAGAGAGAGGTGGATGTAGAGAGAGAGAGAGAAATTGAGAGAGAGGGAGAGAGATCAATAGATGGATAGAGGGAGAGATTAATAGATGGATAGAGAGAGAGAGATAGAGATAGAGAGAGAGAGAGATGAATAGATGGAGAGAGAGGAGAGAGAGAGATTAATAGATGGATAGAGAGAGAGAGAGAGAGAAATCTATCCCTCCATCCATCCATCATCTCTTTGTAGATATGATACCAATAGATTAATAACGATCTAACATTTGAACCAAAAAACACAAACAAAGTTTTGATATTTAAAGGAAATATGTTTTTAAAAAAGACGTGGAGTGAAAGAATGAAATAGTGAAATAAGGAGGACAAGAAAGATGGAGTTTGTGTCTTAACTCCTGCTGCCTCCAATCATATGAAAGACAAACACAAAAGAACTGATCGACGACGACAACTGACTGTTACACACTCACCATGTTGATCTGTGTCTCAGGTAAACACCGGTCAGTGGTGGAGGAGGACGAGGACGAGGCTCGACTCAACTGATGAAGAGACAGAGTTTACTTTATGTTTTTTTACTTACAATCAACAAAGAGTCTCAAGATTGTGTGTTTTTGTGTGTTTTCTTCCATTAAATCAGTTCAACTCTGTGTGACAATAGTGTCACAAACTCTCACAATCATATTTGTCTAAATAAAACGTCTGTTGTGCGACTTCAACTAAAGAAAGTGCAGATCAATTATGGAAGTTTTTTGTGTGTGACGAAAACTTTTAAAATAATCCAAAAATCATGTGTGTGTATAATTTTAGTGACTTCACCCAAAAACAAATGTGTTTGTGGTATCCTTTTGTGGCATCAACGACCTCCCTGGCTTCCATAAAAACATATGTAGTGGTGAAGGTCGTTCACCTTTACCCAGAGACAACCCAAGGGATACCACAAACACATTTGTTTCCAAGCCTTCGGGTCACTTAGACCCTAAGGAACACACAAGGGATACCACAAACACACTTGTTTTCAGGCCTTTGGGTCACCTTGACCCTGAGATAACACATGGGATACCATAAACACATTTGTTGTTGGCCCCTGGGTCACTTTGACCCTTAGACAACACAAGGGATTCCACAAACACACTACTTTTTTATGCCTTCGGGTCACTTTGACCCTGAAACACCACAAACACAACACCTGAAACACATTCTCGTCAAGGTTATTTCATTCTTTTACTTATTTCAAAGGTTATTGTGCAACAATTGCAGACATTTTCTTATTGATTTTTTAAAAGTTATTCATTCAAAAAAATCACCTCCACGAACAATACACAACATTTGAGAAATATTACACAAATATATTTTTAAAAGTTCAAAACGTTCTTGTCATAAAATAAAACTGCAGAATCTAATCTCGGTAAAAGTTACTGTTATTGAAAAGCTAAGTTAGCAACAAAACATTTAGATGTTGTTTGTTTTTAAACACAATAGTCTAAACTCACACGAAAGGTTTTCTGACTCAACATATAATGTGAATAAAAACACATTTAGAACAAGTGCATTTTGTTAGCTAAAGTTAGCTAATATGCTAATATTCTTAATCATTGGATTTAACAGGAAGAAAAACACTTGGTTTTCTTGTATTCATAACAAATAACTAAATAAAAACACAGGTGTTTAATCTGTAACTTACCTGTGCAGCCAAAGACAATATGAAGTTAACAACTTAACTTAACAACAACTGTTAATAAGTTAACAACTGGCGCCGAGTTAAGTCAGAATCAGCGGATGTTGCCGCCAATTCTTAACTAGCTTAGCGCGACCCCTGGTGGCATGAATGGAGAACTTCACCAACGGTTAACGATCGCGTTGTCGTATTTGAATAAAAACATTTTTAAATTAAAAAAACTGGAATAAAAGGAGAAAACGCCATCATTAAGAAACGTATATCAACAATGTAACTGAGGAAGTTGTAAACCCAGAGAATAAGAAAAGAGGATGAAAAATGACAAAAGACACGAACAAGAAACGAACAAAAATGCATTTATAGACGAATGGAGACGAAATTATCTTTGAAATTTAAAATATGTCAGAATGCGATAAAAAATGCTGGGTATATATATATATATATTTAAAAACAATATCAACCATTTAAAATAAAATAAAGGGAAACAAACAAACTCAATTCCTGGTCGTAAAACGGTAAAGAGAAAAAAGAAATACTACAGTTAAATACAATTAAATTAATTTTTTTTAACGTTGGTATTTCCGGGTCCACATCTGGAACCTATGGATGCAGACGATTACATTTCCTCAGGGGCCACATTGATATACACCGCGACTGTTGAAGGGCCCGCAAGAAAATAAAATGAAAAAAATAAAACAAAAAAATAGGATAACAGGATAAATTTGAGGATAAAGAAAAAATACTCACTCAAATGGGGAAAAAAAGAAGAAACACGAACTTAAAAAAAATGAATACAAAATGTATATATGTGTAATATACTTTGAGCTAATGAGGGACACGCATGTGGCCCCAGAATGTTCTAAAATAGAAAAACAAGATAGTATATTCAATAATACAAATCTAATTTTTCACTAAAATAAACTCAATGGGCTCTGTAAGTAATTTATATTTGTAGACCACTTTTGCAGAAAAGGAAAACAAAGCGCTTAAACAATCAAAACAATACTCAATAAAATATATACTTAAAAGGTCAAGATAACATAGAGACAAACACAGGAGTCTCAGAGAATCAAGGAAAAGCCTGAACAAATAAAAGTGTCTTAAGATGTTTCTTGAAGGAGTCAGTAGATCATCAAACACAGATGTTTCTTGAAGGAGTCAGTAGATCATCAAACACAGATGTTTCTTGAAGGATTCAGTAGATCATCAAACACACATGTTTCTTCAAGGAGTCAGTAGATCATCAAACACAGATGTTTCTTGAAGGAGTCAGTAGATCATCAAACACAGATGTTTCTTGAAGGAGTCAGTAGATCATCAAACACAGATGTTTCTTGAAGGAGTCAGTAGATCATCAAACACAGATGTTTCTTCAAGGAGTCAGTAGATCATCAAACACAGATGTTTCTTGAAGGAGTCAGTAGATCATCAAACACAGATGTTTCTTGAAGGAGTCAGTAGATCATCAAACACAGATGTTTCTTGAAGGAGTCAGTAGATCATCAAACACAGATGTTTCTTGAAGGAGTCAGTAGATCATCAAACACAGATGTTTCTTGAAGGAGTCAGTAGATCATCAAACACAGATGTTTCTTGAAGGAGTCAGTAGATCATCAAACACACATGTTTCTTGAAGGAGTCAGTAGATCATCAAACACAGATGTTTCTTGAAGGAGTCAGTAGATCATCAAACACAGATGTTTCTTGAAGGAGTCAGTAGATCATCAAACACAGATGTTTCTTGAAGGAGTCAGTAGATCATCAAACACACATGTTTCTTGAAGGAGTCAGTAGATCATCAAACACACATGTTTCTTGAAGGAGTCAGTAGATCATCAATTGATCCTGAAAGAAACTGGCAGCCAGTGAAGAGTTTGAAGGAGAAATGTGAGTTCTTCTACTAGAGCGGCTCAGAATTCTGGCTGCAGAGTTTTGTATGAACTGCAGGCGAGAAGATGCTTCTTGTTTAGACACAAAACAAACTGTTACAATAGTCCAGACGATAAGAAGAATCACACCTTTGACACGCGCCACTCAGGTCTGACAGCCCTAAACTTTATTTGTACTCATGTTATTTCAGTTACACGGTGGAATCAGACACAAAAAGGAGGTTAGAAAGTAAAGAGCAACCGTTTCCACATCAAGAAAAAAGGCAGAATGTGTCCGAAGTTCGCCCCGTTTGAGCGACTGATGAACCTGGAGTCACGTGGCGAGAGCAGGGTCTTCAGGTGAGCTGGAGGCTCACGGGGGGGGGTCTTGTGTGAGAGGGGTCAGGGGGGTCAGGGGTCTCAGTACGTGGCCCTCGCCGCTCCCTCCGGTAACAAAAACATTAGAAACCAAAGACTTTTTGTCAAAGTCACTTCTGGATGAAAGGATTCTGTACAAGAAGAGATGGAACCGTTCGAGGAAGATTCAGCGAGAAGATCCATGGACTGGTCAGGAGTGGAAAGAGAGAAGTTTAGCTGCGAGGATATATTAAATAGATTTGTTTATACGACTTGGTTTAAAAAAAACAAAAAAACATGGTTGGATCCTCACGAGTGGATGGAGAAGACGCAGCAGCTCCTGCAGGACTCGACACTGAAGGTTTAGTTTTAGTAACTTTAAAGTTTAAACTTTAAAGTCAGTGTTGAACCTGCAGGAGCTCGTGACGTAACATCTGCCGAAACCACTTGTGGGGAATAAATTAAATGAGCATTTTATCTTTTTCTTGGGTAGTTTCTTTTTTTTTTTTAAACACTTGAGGGAAAAACAAAAATGCATTTTTCTATTGTATGAAAAACTGTTCCCGCTGTGAAAGCGCACGGGTCGAGCGCCCCCTGCAGGACACGGGAGCGCGTCCACTTTCATGCCCAGATACACACATTTTTTTTTTTTAGTGTCAACACGTTTTGGCAAAAACTCATTGTCATCATCATCATAAAAATAAGAAAAACATTAGAAACAGACAGTTCACATCAAAGAATACAGATATTATATCGTTACCCACAGAATGTTCATGTTACGACTAGAGCTAGTTTAAAAAAAAAAAAAAAGAAAAGAAAAGGAAAAAGAAACGTCACCATGTTTTACAAGTGTGTTGAAATGTATGTGTCAGTGTGTGCGTGTGTGTACATATTTGTGTGTACATTAACAAGCAACATGTCTTTCATCACCCGCAAAAAAATAAAAATAAAAATCACATCATGTGCATTCCAAACAAAAGCATCCAAATCCATCACCGTAGAGACGCTGGCCACTAGTTCAGTGTCAACTCTATATATACTATATATTTATATTTTTGTCCTTTAATATCAACCAAACATATGGATTTCTTTGTGTTGCTGCAGTCGTGGTCCCTGGCAACATCATGGAAAAGTACAATGATTCAAAGAAAAACACTGATCCCCACTTGGTCCAGCTCGTGTGTGTGTGTCTGTGTGTGTTTGTGTGTAGATATTTGTGTTCATCTGGCCTTTAGTAGATTTGTTCGGTTACTTTTTATCACCGTTGTAGGTAAAGTTTAGTGTGTTATGTTTTACTGTTAGTGTTTTCCGTTAGTGCTCGGAGTTACGGTCTACACACCGCTGTTGTGTGCGAGTGTGTGTGTGTGTGTGTCGGGAGTGTGTTCATGCGTTGGCGCTGATGCTTTGTTTGTAGACGGCGTGGTAGGCGTTTCGGAGCAGGACGTAAGGGAAGCAGGACTCCAGCAGATCCATGGTCAGGAACGGAGACTCCTGCACAATCTGCAGGAAAACAAACAGGAAGTGAGGACACAAACAGGAAGTGAGGACACAAACAGGAAGTGAGGACACAAACAGGAAGTGAGGACACAAACATGTTCTTACAAGATAATTCATCATATGATAAACCTCTATATTAGAGTTACTTTTATGCTTTCTATACAATATATACGTTTTCAGTGTTTTGATGAATTAATGAAGTTTATGTTAATTTTATTAATAAAAATGTTGTTTTTTTTTAAACTCCAATACATCTTATAGGTGAAAAAGTATAGAACACAAATAATAAATAAGTATTTGTTTAATTTAACTTTATTTTCTCCAGATTTGTATCTTTTTTTTGTCTCAAGGAGAAACAATTAGAATTTTTTGTTTTTGTGTGTTTATTAAATGTATTTTTTTTCATTATAATAAATTCAATTATTTTTAATTAAACGTTGATTTTATTCATCGAATAATTGAATTAAACGTGTAGAGCATTATAATTGAATTTTTAAAAATGAAATATTTCCCAAATCATTGATTTTTTTGGACACAGAGTTTGTTGAGTAACTCATAAAAAAAATCTAGAACATTTATTTTTTGTAGATACTTGATTGAACGTTTAGACAACATTTTCGGACACAGTGAATTTAAAACGCTGCAATGTAAAAAAAATAAATAAATCATATTTAATCGCAATATTGATTAAAATAACATCAACTAGATCGCCTTCAACAACGGTTCCGCTCTAACCATCACCACCTTTGACCCCCGGCTCACAGACTGGTGTCCACTCACCATGTCCAGCAGCAGGTAAACAGACTCTCGGTTGCGTGTGGTCATCTTGTCAGTCTCCTGGCCGATCTTCAGGAGGCTGGACGAGGCCAGCTACACAACAACAACAACAACACAAATTAGAGAGAGACACGTTCCCCTCGTGACGTCTGCCAACTTTTCTTTTTGGAGAGGAAGACTTCCTGACGAGTCAGCGGAAATTAAATGAGAGTCAGTGTTTCCATCCATCAAACCCACTTATGCAAATATGGGGGTGTCTCTGAGGGTGTGTGTGTGTGTGGTTGAGGCGCATGTGTGTGTGAGGAGACTCCTTAATGAACGGAGCTGCAGTGTGTGTCGATGCATCGTGAGGTGACAGTGATTCACCGACGGAAGTTTATCCGAGGTCTGCGTGACGGTTTGTTTCCTGATAAAGTTTTAAAGTAAAGTCTCACCGCCAGGAACTCTTTGAGCCGATCCTCGATGCTTCCCTTGTGGATGGTGAAGAGCGCCGCCGCGATCTGGTTGATGGCTTTGGCCAGACAGTGGATGTTGTTGCAGTGACCTGCAGGGGGCAGCAGACGCACACGCTTAGACACAGAATCCCCTTTCGTTTGTTTTCACTTTAATAGTTTATATTTCATGTGCATTAACGGCTCGTTAGGACTCATCAGCCACTTCAAGGGGCTTCTATTAACAACGGCACTTTTCATTTCAGGCTTGTTACGAGGCGACGTCTGCGGCATTTATCCTCCGACTGATGAGCTCCGTCGTCGGGGTCCTTGTTCAAGAGCCATATCAGAGATTGTTTAAGACGATTAATCAGTTTAGTCACGCCACGGCAACAAACAAGGTTTAATAAGTCACATTGTTGCGAAGTGACCTTTGGATCTTCAAAGTGCGGGTAATGAAGATGAAGTCGCCGCCGTCGTGCTCGCGAGCCGATCGATCCGAGGTCGATGTCATTTGCATGCGTCTCACTCCGGCGTCTGCCATGCAGTAAATTATATCTGCGATAATGTGAAGGTTTCTCCTCCGTCGGCTCACGTTCTCTTTGGATCAACACCGGAGCCATAAAGTAACTTCAGGAGGGAAAGTTCAAATGTAAATATTTGACATTTGACTTTTATTTGTGTGAAATTAGTGATTCTGATGCAAGTAAAAACATTTTATTGATTCAAAATCCTCGTCAGAATCGACTCGGAACAACTCTCTAGTGGGATGACATGAGGTGTCAATCAAGCGTGAGGATGAGGCTGCATCAGTATTTAGAGTTTGTGTTGTCGACATCAGGGAGGAAACTTTTTTTATTCTCTGGCTTTTGACACAGCATGAGACTCTGAGCTGTCTTTAGTGCTTTTGACCGGTTTTATTTGATATCGTTTTATCTTAACTGAGCTTTCTTAGCACTTTCATGACATTGTACAGAACTTTATATCGACTGTTGTTGTTTTTAAAGTGCTTTAATAATAAAGTTGATTGATTGACACAGTAGGTAAAGAATGAAACGTACAGAGCAAATGTTAAAAATAAACACCCATGATAAATAATTGTAATAAAAACTGATCATAATCAAAACCGTTTTTAATTGATCGCTGCTCGTGGCATCGTTTTCGTAGCGGCCTTGAGCACGACGTCCTCGACATGTGTCAGTGATTCATGTTTACGTCGTGACCTTCAATAGGTCGTATTACTCCTTTAACTGCACCGGCGATAAAACATTACTGCTGCTGCCATAAACACCACAACTAATGCTCGGTTTAGCACCAAAATCGACTGCATAAGAGCCAAAAACAATTAGAATTTAATGTTACACAACAACCACTGATGTGTCATCAACCGCTTATTGTTCTTTTAACAACATCTCACTTTTGGTCATTTATTAATTTATTATTTACGAACATTCAGACCCTTTCTTCTAAAGTGACTTGCACCAACTTTTACATATTCACAATCATGTCTACTGTATCCTCTCGCCCTCAGTCATTGCCAGGATGACTGAGGGCGAGAGGATACAGTCGACTTGCTGAGCTTGGGAACAAAAGGATTTACAGTTAATTATACATCAACTATTATAAATGTGTAGTCTTGTATAGAGGGGATCATATTCTCAAATAAGGTTCTTCCTGTTTTGCTTGTGGAGCAATGGAAGATGAAGTCATACTTGGGATGACTGGGGACGAGAGGATACAGTTGACTTCAGCAGCTTTTTAAAGCTGATTTTTGGACATATTTTGTTTAAAAAAAAACAGAGCAGTTACGACTTCGTCAAGAGTCATGTGGTCTGAAAATACTACAACACCAGAGTCAAGTACTGGACAATACTACACATATATACTTGTTACTACACTCAGAACACCAGAGTCAAGTACTGGACAATACTACACATATACTTGTTACTACACTCACAACACCAGAGTCAAGTACTGGACAATACTACACATATATACTTGTTACTACACTCACAACACCAGAGTCAAGTACTGGACAATACTACACATATATACTTGTTACTACACTATCACAACACCAGAGTCAAGTACTGGACAATACTACACATATACTTGTTACTACACTCACAACACCAGAGTCAAGTACTGGACAATACTACACATATATACTTGTTACTACACTATCACAACACCAGAGTCAAGTACTGGACAATACTACACATATACTTGTTACTACACTCACAACACCAGAGTCAAGTACTGGACAATACTACACATATACTTGTTACTACACTCACAACACCAGAGTCAAGTACTGGACAATACTACACATATATACTTGTTACTACACTATCACAACACCATAGTCAGGTAATGGACAATACTACACATATATACTTGTTACTACACTATCACAACACCAGAGGAAAGTACTGGACAATACTACACATATATACTTGTTACTACACTATCACAACACCAGAGTCAAGTACTTGACAATACTTCACATATATACTTGTTACTACACTATCACAACACCAGAGTCAAGTACTGGACAATACTACACATATATACTTGTTACTACACTATCACAACACCAGAGTCAAGTACTGGACAATACTACACATATATACTTGTTACTACACTATCACAACACCAGAGTCAAGTACTGGACAATACTACACATATATCCTTGTTACTACACTATCACAACCCCAGAGTCAAGTACTAGACAATACTACACATATATCATTGTTCCTACAGTATCACATTATATCGTATCAATGACCCATGTATCCGAGTAAGTATCATATTGCCAACACACACAGTACCAACTCTCACTCACACACCCTTTGAACCTTTTTTCCCCAAATCACGAGCTCCTACCTTCAATGGCCGGACTGTACTGTGACATCACATTACTGGCCAGTGTTGGCAAGGAAACGGCCACGAACACCATCAGCAGGCAGGCGATCTTATACTCCTCTTCTGGACTGATGTTCTCTGCAGCGTTACACAAGAATATTAGGAAAAGATCCCACAGAGAGTTTGCATCTAGACGTGCTTCTTCTCACCGCTCTTCTGGGAGGAAAGCGCCACCACCAAGGCTGGGTCGATCTCACAAGGAAGGCCAGCGGCGGAGGAGAGCTCGTAGACGTTCATCGCCACCTGGAGGAGGGAAAGGGTGTTAATGAGCAAAACACTGACGTCACATTCTTTAAGAATCGTCACCTTCATGTCCGTTTCTCTGGGAATGTGGTCTTTAAAATCCTCCACAGAACTCACTAAGAAGGGAATGTGGCAGGACAGCACCTGGAGGACAGAGATAAGCGAGTTAACCGACACATCAGCAGTTTTGGTTAGAAACCTACATCTCTGAGAGCCTCCTGAGCCAGAGAGCGGAACGACAGGATGACTCCGATGATGGTCATTCTCTTCAGAACGCTGTCCACGGCTGCAAATGTTAAAAGACGGCAGAACTTTAGGAAACCATCTTCGACAGACGCACAGAAATGAGTGTGAAAACCTACAGGTGAGTTTCTTGAAGAGCGCCGCCATGTGCTCCGGCTTGTCAAAGCTCGTCCTCATCTGGGTCAACACTTCCATGTTCTCAACCACCAGTTTCTACACAGAAATAACTTCTCAACCACCAGGAACATTTCAACCCACGGTGAAAACTCTTCCCAAAAGCATGTGTTTAAAACTTAATTTAAAATATTAATCATACTTATCATAGATTAACTTTAACTTCCAAAAGAAAATTTCCCAAGGGATCAAGTGGAGAGGCTGCTGTTTCCTACAAATATTTTAATTAAATCATTGAAATAATACACCTTTAATTCAAGGTCTGAGTCGTTTTATTAACGACTTATGAGGCGGAAAAAGACCTGTGGGGCAGAGTCTGGCGATCCAAGTCATTTCATGTGGACTACACCATTTTTAAAGTGTTGTCATACAACGAGCAGTTTCTCCCAAATTGAGATTTTAAAAAGGAATTCGCTGAAATATGAAAGATTTGATTTAAAAAGGAGATTAAAAGAAGTGCTTGTTCTAAGTTGTTCAATAAATGCGTTATCTTTCGTGCCTTTTATTAGTTTTGACCCCGTTCGCTCAAGTTTGACACCTCTGTTCTAAATACACATAATAAAAACCCCAATTAGAAATTCTTTACTACTGCATTTGGGGCTTTTTAAAGATTATTAAAAACTAAATTAGGTTTTGCATAACAAGACAGGAAACCTTGGCGGTCTAAGATAAACTAACAGGCACCAAAAGGTTAATGACATCTTGTGTCACAATGATTTAATTAATTAAAACATTTGAAAACGGTTTCTAGAACTAAACTAAAATTTTTAAAACTTCATAAGTCAAGATTTTCGTTGTTTTTAAGTCTATTAAATTCATCAAAAGCATCTTGTCAAGTGTCGTTACCTTGAGCTCAGCGACCTGCGATGAAATGTGCCACATCAGACTCTCACTGAGGAATTTCATCCCATATGGTCCCAGCAGCTCAGACAACGAACGCATCTCTGCAAGAAACGAAGAGAAAGTCAAATATATCTAAGTTCTGGAAAAAACCTTTACACTCAAGTCAGTACCAGAGATGTCGGAGTATTCCTCGGCGTTGAAGGTGAGCTCGTTCTCCGTGGGCAGGTTGACGAAGGCCTTCATGGCGGGGAAGTAAGCGATGTGACCGTTGCTGACCTGACGGAGCAACGTCTCCAAGTACCTGAAGATTCAACGGAGACTTGTTGAGATTTAAAGTTACACAAAGATTTCTTCAGTGACAAACCACTGTTAATAACTTAAGTAATTAAACTTGAATCGGTTGAAAAAAATGGCCACTTATTAGTTAGTTACTGGTCAGAGAATTTAGTGTCTAACCATAGATATGGAAATATAGTTTGTACTTCTTTTGTATTACACTTCAAATTCAACCTCAAATATTATAGACAGTTGTGTTTTCTACTGTATATTTAGTTATTTAATGAGATGCCTTATAAAATATAATATTAAAAACTATAATGCATTTTAATTACAACTAAAAACATTGAAATTCAGTGAGTGATGTGTACAAGTATAAATATATACATTAATAGATGAAACCACTTCATTGGCTGAAACGAATATTCCCAAAGAATTTAGTAAAACAGGTAAGCAGTGGTTGATACATGTTTAAACACCATCATGCACTAAACATGAATCAATAGAGAATATATTGTAAGAATTACTGTATCATTCCCAGAGGGGGAAGTTTAAAGAGTCATATCTGGAACTAATTAAAAAATGTTTTTAACCTTTTTTGCTGATCATCTTTCCAGAGATCTATAACCATTAAAAGTCTGATCATGATTTATATAAAAAACAATCACCAGTTGGTGTAGAGACTGGTGATGGTGGGTTCTCCGTGGCTGTCCAGATGTTGGGTTTGCTGCAGCAGGACGTTGTTGAAGACCCGCGTGATGTCGATGGTGACGTAGTTCTCGATGGACTGCAGCACCGTCATGTAGGCCCGGACGCTGGTCAGCAGTTCGCTGGGCTTTGCAATCTCCTGAGTGGCCTGGTTGTACATGGTCATCCCGACGATGGACCTGAAGGAGAGCCACAGGGTCGGGTTTTCATCCTGAACAACAGTATTTATGTATGAATTATTTATAATATGTGTGTATTTACTTGGTAAATCTGATCTCGAGGTGCGAGGTGAGGTACTCTCTGGGTGTAAACGTGTGTTCCCACACCGCTAGGTTGGGAACATAGTTGATGGAGAAACAGAGTTCTGACAGGGCGGTGTGTAGTTTATCCAGGCTGGGAGAACAACAACACAATGGTTAAGCTCAGACACACAAGGACAGTGAAACAAGACGTTCAGTCTCTACTGACTTGGTGACCAATAGTCTGTTCTTCCTCATGCTCTCCACCCCAGGCTTCTCTCGCTCCGGCTCCCCCTTCTTCCCCGTGGCTTTCTTGCTCTTCTTGTTCACCGCCTGGCTGATGGTTTTTGCACAGTGTTTGGGAAGCAGCTGCAGAGATGAAGGGATCAAAGAGAAAGACAGAAAAATAAATTATGAATGTCAAAGAGTAGGACTGGATGATTCCATATTCAAGGCTCAGTTCCGCAACATCACATTTGTATAAATCTCTGAAGGCTGACAGATGGAGTTAAGAAGCTTTCAGGAGACACCACAGGACCAGAGATAAGATTCTTTGACAGCATTTTATTTTGGATTTTCCCTTGACGAACTTTACTTAACAGTGATTAGTCAATGGTTTGCAACTTCAGTAGAATTCACTAGTGAAACTGACATTGTAATAAATATATGTTCTCTCTGTGCATACTTGGAACTACGGTTTCATATATATGTATATATATATATATATATATATATATATTTTAAAGCCTAGATTTTCTCTCAAGTAACATTAGTCTGTGACAAATAACACGTGAAGAATCTTGTTTCAGTCAAGTTCACTAAAAAATAAACCAGTAAACTAGTAAAAAAAAATAAGTGCAACACAAGCTATTTTATCTGAAGGTGGGTCTGTGAATATAACGCCAACATTAAACCGGTCCACATCGACAAACCAGATGGGAAGCTAATTGTTTGTTTGTTTGCAGGTGAGCTTGCCTCTCTCTCGTGTACAGTCTCATCTCTATGAGGTCAAGAGCACAATCGTGTTCCTACCTGGTCGCTCAGAGTACATTGTTCCGTGCAAATATCTGTGATCAGGTTTCGAGCT
The DNA here is from genome assembly GCF_982586985.1 of Callionymus lyra. NCBI lineage: Eukaryota > Metazoa > Chordata > Actinopteri > Syngnathiformes > Callionymidae > Callionymus > Callionymus lyra. Next base: position 4,830,136 of record NC_141828.1, read on the forward strand.
TGTTTGGCCATCTCGTCCAGAAACATGTTACACAAGGACAGGCTTCGGTCACCTATGTGGTGACGCTGTAGAGGAAGAAGAAGAACATGTGTCTAGTTAAAAGGAGGGAAAACAAATGTAAAGAAAAGAAAAAAAAAAAGTAAAACTTATAATTTTCTTCCTTACATCAATAGAACAACCACTTGCAATCACTCATACTGAAAGTTTAGAATCTCCAATTTACCTGCAGGCCTGTTTTCTGAGCATCCCAGAGCTTCAAAGGAGAAGCAGAGAGAAAATCCAGCAAGGAAGTACTCAAGTTTTAAAAGTCTCTGATATCATGGCCACACATTATCATGGAATTGATGTGTGATTTATGTGAATCTTTATTGACTTCATTAACAGTAATAAATTGGATCTGTGGTGTGATAAAGATGGACCAACGGTGCAGAGGTTTTGTCGCCACTTCAGAATGACGCAAATGTGTACTTTTGTAACACAACACTAACCAATGCGTCTTGAACTGAGCGATTTTAATGAGAGGATTCAACTTATTTATCTGGCCAAGAGTCTGAGTGAGAAGATTATTCATGTAATCTTGTGTAACCTTCTCAACCAATGGGCTCATTAAACAATTAGTGTTCAGTCAGTGATAAACGATTATATCCATAAAACATCAAAGCACGTACTACAAAAAAACATTTCTCTTGCAGAGGCTTATGGATCAAACCCCACATATTTCAATTCTAAATGAGGGATGAGAGATGCTTTATTAATGGCCCTTCAGAGTAAATTTGGGTGAATCGTTGAGAGCTTTAATGCAACAAAACAAGCCGGGCGGAGGATTGTGGTGGAAGATTTTAAGGTCACAACCTTTTCAGTTCGAGACCTCCCACCGTTCGTGGATGAATTTAAAACAGCAATAGTTATATATAGATTTTCCTAAATCGACTATTGTAAAGACAAGGGGATTTTCAAAACTCTTTCTCCGATTTACAGTCCACCGTCTGCATTACTCGCTTAAGATCTGATGCATAGGCTGATAAAAACTTTTGGTGAAGCAAAACTCACATTGCTGCTCAAGCCACGGTTTCAACTCAGCGAAGATGCAAAGATGTAGTTACCTCTTCAGGACAGAGCTCATGTGTGCAGGACATGAAGTGTGTGCAGAGCAAAGGGAAGCAGATGGAATGTCGACTCTGAGACGGCAGCTCCAAACACTGCTGGAACATCTTCTCGAATGCACGACTGTAGAAGCTGGAAACAGTAGAAAACAGAACCGGTCATTTGTTTGATTTCATTCTAGTTGTGGAAGAACCTTTTTCTGTGGGTTGTTCTTACCAGAAAATGGACAAGTCGGAGGTTTCAACCAGCATCTCCACCAGTGAATCCACCATCTTAGTGTGGAAGATTATAGTGTTCATCATTTTGCCCAGTTCCTTGTGATCCGCAATACCCAGACTTGCTTTGGAGACACTGGTGTAAGCCTGCAGAAGGATTTTAAAAAAAGTTAAATACAAAAAAAAAAGAAGTGTTCCACTTTAGCCTGGCTTGTGACAAGCATTTGCTGAGCATGAGAGGATAGCGCAGCAGTTTTTTAATCCCAATTTCCTTTGTAAGAAAAGACAGTCTTTTGGGTCCGAGCCAGAAAACGAGCACCAGTGAAAGATGGAAAGAAACCTGGCAGGAGCCTCGCACAAGAGAGTCTGTGAACAAACCGTTTAATCATCCGTGCATCTGTATGCCTACGGGTGCGCCCGAGTTAGGCAAGGAGTTTGCAGCAGGGGCACCTGAGAATCCTCGCTATATAACACACAGACTAAAGCAAATCCATCTTTGTCCTGCTGTAGAAAATGCAGAGACTCGCATAAATCGTGGACTGTCAGCCTCAGTCGCTCCAGTGCTGCAGGAAGACCCGAGCAGGATCGACAGAACACCTAATCGTTTTTGCTTCAGGTCCTAGATTCATTCACTCAAGGCTTATCTGGTAGTTTAACCAGAGAGCCAGGAGAGGGAGCCAGAACTCTGTCAATACTGGGGAAAAGATTGATACCAGTCCATATTCACCTAACAACTCTCCCTTTCCCTACAAGGCTTAACCAGTACGGATGGTTCTCTCCACTTATCAATGGTTCTATAGATGTCATGGATTCTGTGGAAACCCCTCTGGCCAGTCCAAGGCGCACACAGAGGTTGAGCAGTCTGACAGATGGAGGTTCATTCTCAGAAGCATCTTCTAGTTTCCAGCCCAACGCTGCATATCAAATGTCCGAGTGTGTGACAGAATGTTGGGGCCTCACACACAATCACATTCTCTTCAGAAGACCAATGCTCAGATTGAGTGAAAGAGATTGATCGTGTGGACAACAGTGGTGGAATGTAGAGGTGTGTGGTTGCCATGGCAACATGTTTGGAGATTGAGCGAGGTGTGGCTGCAGCTGCAATGTATGAGGAGGGAACAGCTGTTTCCAAAACCCCAGGCTCACTTATTTCCCTTCGAACAGGGCTGAGAATAGGTCAGGCTGAGAGGGAATGGAAATCACTTGAAGTCAACCAGATGCACGGAGAAGCAGAAAATGTGTTTGTGACACAAACTGTGTGTATGCATCTGTGACTTCTCTTCTGTCGCACAGAGTTTAATACAGTCATATGACAAGCAAACATGAATCCTGGTTTTGAATTCAAACAATGATCAAAATGTTCATACAGAAGGCGAGCGACATACCTGCAGCCTGAACCAATCCAGCCTCATGCCTCTGAAGTCAAACACTTCTCCATCCTCCACTGAAACACACATTTTAGAATTTAAAAAAGTTTTAGATGCATTTCATTGTACACAAAAGCAGTTATAGGGGTCAAATTACTAGAAGATACAAGTTTCCTTCTTCTAGCATAACGTGCCTGTTTTATTCATTTTGACCAATAAAATCCATTTCTTCACTCAAATAATGTCATGGTCTGTTCAAACATCTTTTTTTTCCTCTTTTAAAAATATCATAGATCAGGAGTGTTAACCTCAGTCACACAAGGGGCAAAAACTTTAAGCACTCAAACTGGTCACAGTCGATTTAGCAAACTCTAGAAGTATTCTTTAATCGTCAGTATTATATTACCATCAAGTTCCATCTCTATTCTCGAGCGGGCTCGACACATGTGATGCAAACGGATTCAAGGTCTTAAATCTAATAAACCTCAACCTCGACTTCTGACTGTGAGACTCAGAGGCGAGAGGTGATGGAAGGGCAGTCTTACCTTGTTTGACACTGAGGGAGGTCATGGTGTTGACAAATGAAGACATGATTATAGACTCGTCCTCTGGACAGACCGACAAGTTCTGCCGAAAAACAAACACGGTTATTAAGGTTATGTTCGAGTGTTATTTCAAACCATTTAGATAACTTAGAAAATGAAGAACGATCATCTGTTCCTATACCAACAAAACAAACATCTAAATATGTATTTAAATATACACAATAGTCCACCTTTCACATAGTTGTAGTTCCCTGAGCACAAATTCTTGAGCGAGTCTTCTTACCTGCACCAACTCGTTGAGCACGACAGCATCAAAGCCAGAAAGGTACTGGACGTAGTAGCGCTGCATGACAGGTCCATACTTCCTGACATGAGCTCGTAGCTCCTCCATGTAGAAGATTAGCTCTGCTATGTGTCTGCGAAACAAGAACCAGATGTTAAATCAATGTAAAAAACACATCACAGGTGTGTGTCAAAAGCATACTTGTCAATAAAGTCATCTGTGCTTTTCTTCTGGATGTTGTCAGCGTGTCGAAGTAGCCAGATGATCTCATCGCGGGCGAAAGACAGTGCCATGAACACAAATAAGGCCTAAATGAAAAAGAAAGAAAGTTTGATGCAGGATTCAAATAATAATAATAATAATAATAATAATATAACTGGAGCTGCAACAATAGATCTAAAGAGAAACAAAGCACAGGTTTAGATGCTTTTAAGAAGACATTAAACTACAACTTTTTTAAATTACACTTTATATTTCCTAGTAACAGCAAAGCATTGAAAGGTATATTTTAACGTTAGAAAACATTTTTTTCAATGAATTAAAAATAAAAAAGCAAAGAAAACATTTATCTTACAATGCATATTGTGGCGAATCCTTATTCTTTAAAGAATAAAAATAGAAATCTCATTTATTTACAGTACATCGAATATACTAGTGGTACCAATCCCTGGTTCGTAGACCCGATTTGTTACCGGGTCACACAGAAAGAAAGAAATACACAATTCTCTTACATTATTTATAAGAAAATGGTATTTTCTCTAAAGTTAGATTAGCCTGTGACATGCTAGTTTTCGTTTAAAGAAAAAACATGTAAACTAGAGGAAATGAGGAAATGAGTAAAAGGAACTCTATACAATGTATTGTTAGTGATTGTATCTGAAGGTCGCTCCATGAGTTGCTGAAACTAAAACCAGTCTGTGGTCAAAAAAAACGGTTACTTAAAATAACAAAAACTTAATATTTTAGGCCTCAAAATACAACAATATGATAAATGTGTAAATGCAGAAAGCACAAAATGTGTGTAATTATTTGCTGGAACAATCTTTCTTTTTACTGAGAAGGTGGCGAAGTTTGACATGTTTCCCCTCAAGCATTAGCTGCTGATGTTACCTTTGGGCCCAGCAGGCCCGGCTGATCCGCCAGAACTGTAGCGAGCTCCTTCAGCGCGGATCTGAGGAACTTCCTCCTCTCTCTGTGCATGGATCCTCTGCAAAAAAAACAACATACAGTCGTCTTTATTAAGCAGTATTTTGACATTTCCAGGACAATCCGACGAGAGCATAAGAAGGGGGTGACAGTGACGGCACAACAATGAAAGTAAAGATGAAATGAGGGAAGAAGGATCAGGGATGAAAGCGGGCCTAAAAGGAGGAAAATGAATTTGGGATAAAGAGAGACAGAGGGTGATGGGAGTTTGTCAGACTCCCTGGAGGGATAAGACTCGCTGGTATTGTGCAGAGATGATGCACGAGGATGGAAGGCAGAGAAGAGAAGCGACGTGTTTGTAAACGGGGAAATGAGATCCTTAAATAAATCATCAGTTGGAATGATCGTGAGAGGGAGAATAAAAGCTGAAAGTAGGAAAGATGAACAGAAAGTTCTTACGCGTGAGACAGGGCTTGCTCCTTGCACTCCCGGATGTCATTGATGCGCTTGTTGTACCTGCGAACATGTTAACCAAGTCACTTATGATCAACGTGTTCATATACTGTTATATTTTCCTTCTTTCTTTTGATTTTTGTGCCTCACATTTAATCCATTTTACTTATAAGATATTTAAATGACATCTCATCAAATTCAACTTAACTTTAAGCGATCATAATTCATAATTCTGCTCATTTACTGGACGATTGTTGCCCATTTAAGTTTCACCGATTACATTTAATGGCCACTGTAAGCGCTAAAATTAGATTCAACTCAAAGTAAAAGCCCCTCAGAGACCAAAGCTGGTGATAATATTCACACCTTAACCTCTTAAATCCACAGTTCATGTGAGCGTTCGTGTCTCACCCTCTGATGTTGACAAACAGATCCTCGGCTGCCTTGTGGATGTGGAACACCTCGTCCCTGAACAGACAGAGGCAGGTGGAGCTCTGTAGGGCGAGCTTCCAGAGCGAGAGAGCTGCAGCGTCAGTGTTCAACAGCGCATGGCACAGGATGAAGCCGACTGTTGGAGGGAAAAATCTCATCAAGCTTAACAAATACATAAACATTCACAAAAAATCGAAACAGCTACATTTCACAAGAACAGTAGCTGCAAATACAAACTCATTATTTCCTCAAATTCCTATGAGTCAGACTTTCATGGATTGAAATGTGCAATTTAATCACAAAGATGAAAGAAAATGATTTATTTTGAACAGTTTTCTATGATTAAATCATGATGAAGAGAAATATAAAACGGTTTTAATAAAACTATTAAAATGGCAGCATTTCATGAGTGGATACTATAAACAAGTTAACTTTATCAACAAATAAAGTTGTAGACTACCGTATTTTCCTCACTATTAGACCCACCGGATTATAAGGCGCACCTTTAATGAATGGTCTATTTTAGAAATGTTTTCATACATTTCAGTAGTTTGCACCGGATTATAAGGCGCATAGAATAAAAGATACAGTCAAACGTTTGACTGAGGTTGCGTTATGCATCCACTAGTTCAAAATGGGCTAAAGGGAACGTCAACAAAACAGTCCGATAAAGTCAAACTTTATTAAGCGATCGGACAACTCCGTTCACTCCCATGGTAACGATGTTCAAATGATGTTTAAAAGGCTTCAAGCAGCAGCGACTGGTGTTGTGAGCAAACAAATGTTGAGTGAGCAGCAGTGAAGTTGAGCGCGTGTATGACATGTTGAACCAAGACACACTCGCTCAAACTGTTGGCAGTAATCTCACTCCATAGACGTCCACCATTATGTGACGTGCGTCGTAAATCCCACGTTGTGATAACGCAATGACGTAATCCTGCCCACGATGTGTCGACTCAGTTGGCGCAGAGTCATTAAAGTGTTTGTAAACAAGTCACCACCAGGTAATGTTCATATATAAGGCGCTCCGGATTATAAGGCGCACTGTCGTTTTTTGAGAACATGAAAGGCTTTTAAGTGCCTTATAGTGCGGAAAATACGATATATATATATGGGCTTTAATGACAAGTGTTTTTATTTTCAGATCTTAAATAAAGCTTTTACTCACAAACAATCCATTTCTCCATTGCGTCCAGTGATAAGTACTCGCACGGCATCTGCATGAGGAGAGATTAAGTCATGAATCCAGACGAAGCGTCACATTCTTCTGACAGGTTTTTCATGATCTCTCTGTTAGATTGAAGGCCCGGAGGCTGAACATGACGGAGCCGTCGAGGGAATTGATTCGGGCTTTTCCCCACTAACCGTGTCCGACTGTGCGGGGTTGAGCATGGTGGAGGGAGCCGAGATGAGAGAGAGCAGCTGGGCGTTCCTCCACTGGTCAGCCGACAGATTCCTCCGAGGATACACCATCTGAAGGCTGATCAGTGCGTCCGACAGCGACTTGGCGAGCGAGAGATGAGAGAACATGGAGTTACAAACGGTCCTGGAGCTGACATGGCACCTAGAGGACGACTGGTGCGAGACCGTTTGATCTCAGACGCCGCGATGAAACGGAATTAAAAATTTAGAAAGAAATCTTGCGTAACGACATGACTTCATTTAATTACCCGGAGTTTTCCAACATTACTTTCTCAAAGTTTTTCTTCCAGCAGAATTGTCATGATCATTAACAGATTATTGTTGCCGTTTCAAAATGTTACTCATAGACAACATTCAACAGATTTATCATCTTTTTTCCACTTCTGTTTTCTACACAACACGCTCACCGACTCATTCACTCAGCTGCCATGTTTTTTCCCAACATTGTTGCAACTATGGAAGTTTAATTAGTTAATTAATTAGTTAATTCATGTGTTTTTTTATTGAAATTTCATTATTTTTTAATAATTGAATTCAAAGGTTTCTATATTGAAAAGTTCAATTTGTTTTAATTGAATGAGTGAAAGTACAAAAAATACAAAAAAATACAGGACATTTTCCATAGGTACGAGTGTGTGTGTGAATGGTTGTGTATCTTTGTGTGTCCTGAGACAGACTGGCTTCCTGTCAAGGGTGTCCCCTGCCTCTCGCCCTATGATACTGGGATAGACTCCAGTCTCCCCGCGACCCCGGTGAGCGATAAAGCAGTAGAAAAATGAATGAATAAGTAAATTCAATACTAATACTAATACTAATAATAATAATAATATCCTTTTCCAAAGATTCAAAAATACTTTTTATTTTCTTCATGACAAATTTCTTTATATTCAACCTTTTCAACTCAATATAGTATGTTTAATAAAACAAAAGATTTAACTATCATACAGTTATGGGAATTAGGATTACGTATTTTAAACAATTATTTAAATGGGAATTTAAATTAAATATTTAATAAAAAGAAAGTAAACTTTTCAATATAGAAACTATTGAATTGTATCATTCAAACAATAATTAAATTATTTCAAAGATTCAAAATTTGAAGTGTTGAATTCAATATTCTGATGGCATTGATACACTTTCACATCGGGAAATAGAGAGTTTTGAGTATTTTTTTTTACCTTTCCATGAGGTACAAACTCCTCCATCATCTTCTTCAAGGGGTTTTCATAGTCGACGATCATCTGACCTAATCGTGGATACTCCCGGTCGCTGTGACACAGTTTCAAATAAGAGAAGAACGTTCCACGACGAAGGTGGACTCCAGACGAGCGAGTCTCGGTCGCTCACCTCGCTCCGTGCGTCATCTCGTGAGCGTAGTTGTAAAGTCCGATGATGGCCTTTCTCTCCTCGATCCTCGACAGGATGATCATCAGTGTGGTGTAGGTCACTACCAGGTCCAGGTAGTTCCGGGTCAGGTCAAAGTTCACCGTCTGAAGACAGGAAGAATATCATCATAAAACAGACGTAGCGTCAACATTTCTACGGCATCTTTTTGTCGACTTACAATGTCAAAGAAGACCTGGCAGGCGTCGATGGTGTTCAGCAGCTCACACACGTGGTCCTGGTTATATCACAAATGTTCGTGTCACTACAAGGATTTCACTTCGGTTGAGAAAGAATTTTTAAGAAAATACCTCACCTTGAATTCCATCACATCGACAAATGTGAAGTAGTAAAGAGCCAAGTTCTTTAAAATCTCTGATTTCTCCTTCTGCAGCTGAGCCAACTGTTGCTGTGAACGCACGCCACACGACACAGTGAGAAACACAACGTGGTAAAGTGAATAAAATGACAATAAAATCTCCCTCCTCCAGTCAAACATAATAAAAAAAGAATTAGTAGAAACTGAAATTATATTAATATGGATCATTCCACCAATGGTGCCAGTTTCATTTCACTATATTTAACACTATATCAATACTCAAAATTGCTCCTGCTCTCGAACAAATATTGAGTTTAACAACTTCTCATAGAGGGAAAGTAAATTTGATGCAGCGATCGAGTTTAGAAAAGTACTTCTCTTTAGTTATTATGTTTTACAAGATATGATTATACAATACTACGAGTCAATTAAAAATCAACCTTTTCATTTAATATTAATTGGCACATTTATGAATTTAAATAATACTACTAATAAAACAAAGGACAGCCAGTTTTACTCTTAATTAGAGATTTATAGACGTTTTAATGCAGTACTGTGGTTTAGACAGGGTTGATAGATTGTTTTTTTTCATGAAATTACTTTTTACATTTAACTCTGGATACATTAATACTCCTGGTACTGTGTGTACCTATTGGGTTTTGTATTAGGTGAACCCAATGAAAAACGTGGCTGAGAACTTCCATACCATTGTAATCTAAATTTTGGTTCCATCTTTACACCATTAAAAGACCAGTAAATAAGGGAAGTTTAACAATATATTAATTAATAAATGGCAATTATGGAGAAAGCCGTCGCCTTTAAACTAAATATGTTTTTATATAATAAGAAAAAACAGTTTCCTAGAAGTCAGAGAGCAGATTGCAAGATAGCAAACTGTTAAAGTAGAAAACGATTGTATTGTGTGTTCGTTAAAGCAAACAGGGCTGGTGAGAGTTCAGCAAGGATCAGACGATAATACATGAGCCGCCAGCAGAGCGAAGCACAAAGGCCACCACAAATAAATGAATATAATCAAGCAGGTAAAGAAATGACATTACAAAATGAAATTTAAAATAAATGGACACAAAAACTTACCAAAAAGCACATGTCCGGTAAAAGCCAGGTTTAGGCATGCAAAACACACAGACACAAAAGCATAAAACGTAAGACACATTTTGCACAGTTATACTCATCAAAGCAGTCAGCGGTTTGCACACGTATGTTGTGCGAGTGCACACACAGGTTTATATCAACACATATACTGCTAGCTGTAACATGACAAAACTGATGCGGCTTAAAGTTTTGTTTAAAAACTGTTCAATTAAACGCCAGAGCTGCTCACTGTTGATCAGACAATATAGCTCTTTATTTATGGATATAAACAGAGGACGGCGCTTCCATGAATTACTTTTTTTTATATTTCATAGCAACAAAGTCGATCAAGAATCCTTCAAATGTCAAATGATTAAAGCAACAAATGCTTCTTTACCATAATGAAAGTAAAAGTAGCTTGTACATACAAGATCATCATTGAAATTTCTAACTATTCAACTAAATCATAGCATAGCATCTAAGACAGGTGGTCATAACCATGTCTCCTCTGGACACATCGATTGATTACCTTTACAATATAATCTGGATTTTATTTATTTTTCAATGTGATTTTCAAATCGCAAAGGTTGTGATTTAAATTGAATGATGACTTGACTTGTGGCCCTTCACGAGGATTACGAGGATCCGAGCCGAACAGGTGGAGACAGAAGCAAACACTTCGCTTTAACCTGTACATGTCAACAGCACAGGTGAATGAAAGAACCAGACTCCAGTGTTTTGAGCACCGGTTACATCCTGACATCGGAATGTAAATCAGTTCAGTTTGTGTGTGTACTCTAAAGTTTATTACCTTGTAAAATCATTCAATTCAAATTGTATAAATTACACAATTATTTACATCACAGGAGATGCACCTAAAGATGACACAGTGATTATACTTGAATGTGGAAGCTAGAAGAAAAAAAGCATGACTGATGAAGTGTTGACAACATTGTTGTACTGCATATGTACACATAAATATACACAATTAAGTCAAAAGTTCTAATTATTAAGTGTTAAATATGCATGAAGCAGTGATGACTGTAAAATTCATATAAATTATATTAAGAATCCAGACATAGACCAGGATATCTTCACAACTATGTTAATGTGTTTACAACAAATAGTGAAATGTATCACTATTAAAACTCAAAACATATCTTAGCAAACGAAGAAATACAATGTGTTTTACAGTCCAGATTTTAGAAACAAGATCTAATACCATCAAACACATTTAAAGTTGTCATAATAATACCGACTTGTTCACTCATTATATATATACACAATTCTAGTATAGTTCCGTCTCCTTCAGACCCAGACACATGTATACTTTTCTCCAGCTTGTTCCAGCAATAAAGTTTATGTTTAGGTGGTTTAAAAGAAACGCACAAAGAATCACAGCTACACAAGAAAAATGTACTTACGTTGTTGTTCCGCGTCTCTACAGCAGGAAACTTTCTGACAATGAATTTAACGGCAGACTCCAAGTTCTTATCCACCAGGTAGGATGGTTTTGCCTTGGGGTCCCCACATGCCTTCAAAGGAAAAAAGAAGAAGTGGTTGAGAAGAGCGACACCAAGACTGAAGTCAATGAACTGCAGCTGGATGAGTGACAGAGTCCATCTCCGTGTGATCAAGCATGTTGAATGGATGGTCATCACCAGCAAAAAGACCCTGAAAGGCTCAAATTGAATACAGGACCATTTTTTTGGATTCTAACACAGCTAGGATGTTATCGCGGTGGACAGACCGACAGGCAACATATTGGGGGTACTCAAAAACACATGGGACTTTGGAGTCTACTTGTGGCAACTATAGTCACATCTGAAGAGATTTTGTATCGATTCATCTTTGCTGGGGATGAAGAAGGAAGGAGGTTTAAATGACACTAAAAATTCAAAAAGCACATTCATGTCTAGATAGGAGTGGTTATTCTACAGGTGACATTGATGAGTTACCCTGGGACTCAGACTGGGAAACTGCAGAGTAGAAGAGCACAGTCATCGTATTAGAAGATGGCAAAGGACGTCCAGGTTTGACAGTTGGTACAGCCTTGATACAGTTTGATGGATTATATTGAGGTATATTTAGGATTGAGCAAATGCAGTTTATTAGTAATGCACCTGAACTCTTAGAATTCAACTAAACTTAATAAACTATCAATCAAAAACTGATCAAAACATATTTAAAAAAAAAGAAGACATTTTTAAGATATCAATATTTTGAGTTTTGAGACTTTGATAGCAACGCCTCACAAGCTTTTATGAATGATTGTTAAAATATTACAACGATTGTATTCATTTGCAATTGTTTATTGTAGTTAGCATCATAAAAATATATATATTTCAAACCCTTTCTATGATTTTGTACCCATTTAAAGAGGGTCTGCAAAAACATATATATATATTTTCCCCCCTGATAACTACTTGAAGGGCCTTGCTTTAATGGGATTAGGAGATGTTTGAATGCAGACCAAATGCTCTGCTGGTTGTATAGATCTACTGACCAATACAGGGCTCAAAGACACTCAAAACAAATGTTAACGTTGACACCTCTTACATACATTTATAAGGAAAATGTTTTTCTATCGGTCTGAAATATAACCAGGTGAATCTGGAAGTACTTCAGGAGGTAATTTATCAAATGCTTTGTGCTTTTGAATGATCTTTATTTTAGCATAAATGGTAAACATCAATGTATAGTATGCTAGAAAGCAGAGGAACGCTGCAAGATTTCTGGCAAATTTATATGAAACTTATATTGGACTCATGCAACATGTAATTAATGGACTTTTAGTTTGCATGGTGATGCAACATTACAAGTGGCAACCAGTGCAAAGATGGACACGTGCCAAGTGAAACAAGAGGGAAAAATGCTAGAAAATGTGATGAAAGAAAACGCATCAAGTCATCAGTCGCTCAAAGAGGGTGAAAAATGTGCCATTGTCTGTAAACTATACATTTGATTCAGATATGAGGACACTTGCAATTGTTACACAAGCCGTTGAAAATCAGCTTAAAAGACACTGCAATGTAACTGTCCTAACAAAACACAGCACAACATCTAGAGGAGACACAGAAACACAGAGTCACTACTTACTACGTCAAATGTTTGACGATTTAGAGAAGCAGTATCAGCCGTTAATGCATAAGGCGTATTTTAGGCTACGGAGATCAGTGGTGTTCCTGGAAACTACAACGGTGCTACCACATTGACTCACTGTTATTACCCTTTGACTCAGTCCAGGAAACTGCAGAACAGAAAACAAACTTGTCAAAGTTTGAGAGGATGGTGGGTATATACAGGGGATGAGATCTCACATACCCCTAGAGTAGCTTTCCATAATCCAAACAACATTTTAGATGTTTGTATCAATGAAGTGGTTTATAAGTTTAGGATAAAACACATGTCTGCCTTGCTCAGTCAGAACCAACGTGACAATGGAACAACCAACAATAACTACAAATACATTGTTCCTTCATTCCTTTTTCAACTTATCAAAAATATTGATATCTCAAGAAGCCTAGAAGAATAAAAATAAAACTGACTCACAGAATCGTAAAATGTTGCAGCAGACCCTTTTATTGTCTGATGAACAAACAAATGTTTGGATGCAGGATGATTTTTGGCATAGCACCTTGGTTGAGCATGCATTTATTTTTTTTATAAACCTTTACTAAAAAAAGGTGATGGATGCCACTGTAAAATGTTTGCTGCATAAGGAGAGACAAGGTAGGACTTTGCTGAACTTTGACAAGGGCTTTAGGGGAAAAAAACACAACAGAAACAAAAGGATGATGGTTCCTGATCTTTATCTTAAAAGAGAGTACAAATATATATCTATGAAGTCCATCAGTCCATTGAAAGAAGTCCTCTACAGTATCGTATCAACATAATCCATAATAGGTCACCTTACCGCTGTGCACACATTGAATATAAATCATTGAATTGCATCCGACTTGCTTGACTACCACAGGTGTGTATATTAAATCACATAACCACAGAAGAATACACAATACACAGGAAAGGTTCCAAGACTGGCATGTTATTACTCCCTGAACGTCAATAACAACAAAGAATGCTTCAAACCGCGCTGCTTAATATTCAAGTTTTTGTGATGGAAAAGTAATGCATGTGTAATGCAGTTAATATTGTTAAAAATAATAGTGTGATTGTATTTGTCACACATTCATTTCTAGCTACCAAACCAACAACAGGAAACAATGTGAAAATCACAAAAACAATTAGAAAACACAACTAAAACTACTTAAACTAGTCCAGGTTTGTAACAGGAATCATGGGAGAAAAAAAACACAATGAACGACGGGGACATCGACAGTAAGGCTTTGGTCAGAGACGGTTGCCTGGATACAAGAATCACTCTCCGGTGCTACACCCTGGACAGCAATTAGCAAGTCGGCCTTCAAAGACCTTCCATATTGATAAACATATGGCAACGGGACCACAGAGAGAGCGAGCCGAGCCACTGGAAGCAACATCTGAAAGCTAATCATGTGTGCTAATTGTGTGCGGAAATATTTCAACACCCCACAGATGCTTTCCAGGACTTCAATGAACTGCATCGTTGACTGGTGATAATGCTAAACACAGACTCAATTCAATCCAAATGCCTGAGGACGACAATGTGCCAAATTCCTACTGACAGCCTGGTGATGGAGCTCTCCGTCACAATAACAATCAGTGCATCTCGCTGTAGATAAATAGAAAAATTGTTTTGGCGCAACAATGAATACTTCACTTCAAATACAACTTACAACTTATACACTTCAGAAATAATCGTTTCTATCCCCTTTTGGTCACATTTTCATCCCAGAAGGTAGTTTTACATTGTAGTTTACCTACAGATGTGAAAGGTTTATTCTACTGATAATGTATATTCCAGAGATAAAACTCCAAAAGAGCGAATGAACATTTTAATGTCTACATTACTGAAAATAGTTACACTAATACAAGTGACTACCACAAGTCCATGTTAGCTGACACACAAACCAAACATTTACAGAGCCACAGCCAGATGTATTGCCATTTAAATTGTCGTACTATTATGAATAACTTACTAAACTCTATAATTGTGATCACACCAAAATAATAATTGAAAGAAAAAGTATTTATTTTGCTGCATAACTTGTCAGGAATGTAGTTTTACGATAAATCTAGATTTCCACTGCTGAAATGCTTTTCTAATCCAAGTCTAATCCAATTTGAGATAAGAACGTCTGTTACTGATGATAACTGAATGTTTGGAGACTCTATAAATCAGATTAATACGATTTGTGCAAGCAGATAAAAACTTGGACAGTGTTAAAGTGTATTATTACATAATAAAATGGAGCCGTCACTAAGCATCTTGGGATTCCCTGGAACAGGTAGTGAAGGTCTAACTGTGATTTATTATTATTATTAAGAAAATGTCGATATGCATTTTTTATCCATTGTGAAAACCTGCTGTATGACTATTTCATTTAGCCTTGAACAAATATTAGGACACATAACTGCATACTGTCTTGTGTCACATATTTAGCTATTCGTTTTTTTTTTAGGAGGAAAATATATTTGTGAGGTCAATGCATGCCAGCAAACTCATGTACATGTGATAGGAAGAGTTGGAAGGTGCAATCTTTGAGTCCCTAATGCCAAAATTGAGAAATAGTATAATTTTTACCAAAGGCTCATTTGTCTCTAAAGTGCATTTTAAACTGTTAAAAACATCATTTGTGACCAATTCTTCGCAGTACGAGTATGCAGCTTCCAATGATTTGTAGTATGTAGAATGAGCAATATTAGAATTAAGAATAAACTGTAATTCTCCTGCAAGATGTGTAATTAAACTTTTAGAGGTTGTATGTCTAAGCATGTTTGCCGAGTGAAAAGTTCGGGTCAACAATATGGACTACTGCGTCATATAATAACTGTAGAAATTTGGAGTATTCATAACTTGTTGCATTTTTATTCTAAAAAAAAAAGTGTTAAGATATTTAAAGGGGGATACTTAGTTTATTAGGTTATCCCCCAAAAAGAAAAACAAATCCAAATAAAATACATTTACAAAAAAATCGATTACAAAGTTAACACCGAGTTGGTAACACAAATGTAATACTATTTCAAATATTAATTAAAAAAGTTAATCATTTGATAAGAAGACACAATATCATTACACTGGCATTGGATATTATTTTAGTGCTTTCCCTCATTACCTACACTTTGCTTTCTAAGCTTCCAAAATATTCCTCAAGACTACATGAAATGGCTGTGAACACAAAGGGATTTGTTTTTTTCCTGGTAAATCTGATTTCGACCTTTCACGCTTGCTAAACTCCTGGAGATAATGTTTGGAAAGTAAGACTTGGTCATGTGTGCATGTGTGCATGTTCACCACTTAATGGAATACAATGAATGGCACGGTTGAAAGTGAATGGAGGCCCAGCTCAACTGTAAGCATTACAAATTCAAACATGACAAGGAGTGAGGCACAGAGGAGAGGACCAACAAACCAGGACAGGCAGCCAGAGGGGAGAGGAGTTAGGGAGGAGGAGGAGCAGGTGTAGGGGTGAACATAGGAGGAGGAAGAGGAGGAGGAGGAAGAGGAAGAGGAGGAGGAGAGGGGAAATCAGTGGAAGGTGATAAACTTTGCAAACCTTCCATACTTGTCCTTGCTGCATAGGAGAGGGGGGAAGCATTGGAACGGAGAGAAGAAGAGAAGAAATCAAAAACAAAGAGCCCACCCAGACAAAGTACCAGATCACTGATCTACACTCAAAAAACATGCATGAATTCAACGGTGTCTGGTCTGTCAGAGAGAACACTGCGTCTGGACGTTTACACTTGTCATCGTAATGCATGCTGTGGCAACAAACGGAATCGGCGAGATCACCACCATCTAAATATTAAACATGTGTTGTGGAGATTACAGTTACACAACTGAGGTGTGTTGTGGAACCACCGTCTCCTCCAGGCATGGAAGTGGCTGTTGCCTAGTAACTGGCAAATGAAAAGTTGTATGTCGGGAGCATGTGACTGTTGCGGATGATCTGAGAGCGGCTTTTCTGTGACGGCAGCGTTTTCCTGAATCATTCTAGTCTTTCATGACAATAAGTTGTTATTCTGGTGCCTACCTTTCGCTCAGTCATGGTTTGTGTACACAGGCTTCTCTATGTGTAACGACTGAAGAGTGAGGACCAATGCACAGAACTACCACAAGCTTTCATCTATCATTAACTATCAACGATTCACCACATTTGTTTATATCAGATAGTTAAAAAAAGGCATTGCACCACCAACCATTATTACTTGAATTTGTTAGAGAGAAGGTATTTACAACCAAGCCGTTGCAGAAATGCTGTTGAGAGTTGGTTACCAAGATAGTCCATCTTCACCACTACTACCCAAGTGTGTCTTAACCTCAATAAAGATTCCCTTTTTTTCATTTCAAATAACAGGTGCAAGGATGAAACATTTTTTATTCTCAATTTAAATGATTGAAACTGAAAATTGAAACCATGATGAATATTTTTTTTGTTAATCTTCTTAACATATTTGTAAACAACTTATATCGTCTTATGTAAATGATTATTTGTCGGTTTAAATCAAATGGATTGTAAATCCACATCTTAATAAAAAATGGTGGTCGCAAAGACAGGGTGGAGGCAGACTAATCAATTCATTAAAATCGCAGATAAAGTCATTTGAATCTTTTTTCTACCGTTGTAAGTCACCAAAAAGGCACATTGGAATGATGGCCAGTTACATGTTCATGCAATATTTACACAAGTTCAGCTGAATATCTTACAGGCTTTCCATTTTCAAAAGAATAAAAAAAGATTTACGTGAGGCAAGACACAAATGGAAAACTTCTAAAAAATCTATGATTTTTTGGAAATATGGTTGGTGAATGTTGTATTGTGATCTTAATAATGGGCAGAACTAAAACTAAAAAACAACCAAAAGGAGTTCCAATTGAGTTTGCCTATTGTTCCTTCACCCCTTTTTTAAAAAAAATCAAACTTACATAAATGTTCATCTGAGATAGAAGAAAAGAGCTCAATAAAGTTGAGCCCACATGAAGTCGGACACGTTGGTGTTTGGGTCGTATGATAAAATAAAAAATGGTAACGCAAGAGTTAAACTTGTGGTAATGCTATATATTGTCTTGGTTGAAAAACTAACCAACAAACAAGACAATATGAACAGTTGATATTTATTTTTATACTACTATTTTGAATGGTGATAATGATATCTGGTTATAACGATATAGTAGGGAAAAAAAGAGTTATCAAAAAACATAGCATTAACTACTCAAAATAACTACAGTGTTGAAGGTGCCGTGTGTGTGTTTGTGTGTTTCATTCCTGGCCTTCGCAGGTGGAGAAAATTGGTATAAAACTTAAGATTTATTGGACCAATAGCTTCGTAGTCTTTGGCAGAAGTGTGCCAAGGCCACATGTAAAACATATTTTAGGGTTTGATTCGAAACAAGACGAGCCAGTAAAATGACAGCGGAAGGAAGGAAGAGGGAGGGTTTGTTTGAGAGCTATAAGAAACTATGTGATGGTATCTGACGGCCCAGTCAAGAGTCCTTGAACTAAATCATTGTAAATCAACAAAATGATTTCATACTGTAATTACAACTTTCATAATGTTTATAAACCAAATGAAACGTGTATTTAATGAGTTATTTCAATTAGACAATTTCTATCGGTGTATTGTATGAAAATCCTGAAAAAATAAAGTCACATAATCAGACGCTTATATACAGTATGTTTTATGTTGTGCTGAATCAAAGGCTTATGTGCATTTGTAAATAATGAAGTATTTGCACAGAAGTTAAGTAAAATAAAACTTAAAAAAACAAATTATTCTGGAGGGGTAAGTACACTGTACTTGCACATTTTTACAATTCTTATCCTTTTAAGCTCGTATGTGATTGTAAAAGGGCAAAGATCAACCTCATTTTACTTGGATGCAAATAAAACCTTCTTCCACCGAACATGTTGTGACTACTTGTTATTGAACTACTGCACCACAGTACCAATATTTACTTTGATGAACAATTATGGTTTTGTTCGCAGTCATACTAAACACAACAAACACGTTACAACTGTACTACACCAAAATGTAGTATGCTGAGAGTGTGTTTAACTTGGGATGAACCTGAAGGTATCAAAGCACAGGACTAGTGTTGTGAGCATATATCTGTAGGTGTTGGTAATGACCGTCGTTCAGCCCTAAACATTACACCAATCGGTTCCCTTTACTTTCTATGCAGCATGCATGAGGTCAAATCATTAATTTTTTTTTTTTTTACCCTCTTTTTTGTTTTAATTTGTCCATTTTATAGGTATAAACTTATTATTTTTCATAGTGCTTTTATATCGCTTATCAAGGGAGATGTTTATAGAATGATATATTATACATTTTATTTAATGGCATAATAAACTTTTTTTTAATTGATTCATTTTAATTTTAATTATAAAATACCTAAAAAATAAAATACTTATTGTAGAATGGTTTAAATGATCATCATATTAGATTATTTATGTGTCCCTTCCTCCTTTTGTTTTGATAATACAATTCCCCACAGTCCTTTAACATCTGTAAACATGTAATAAGTTGTATTATTTATCAATTTTTACACTTTTAACTGAACTGTACTTTCTTTTAAAAACATGTAATATCAAGTTGGAATTGTTTAAGAAACCTCATGTCGTCGTGGAGACCTGGAGGTCAATGTTTCTGTCATCAATGTTTTTATTCATTTCAGCAGAGACGACGCCCGACTGACTAGCTTAGCATAGCATAGCCGCCGCCATTAAATGTCTACCAGCGTAAGCTAGGGCCCGAGAATACATCACCGTCAAGCCACCGTGTAAAATATACGAACCTTAATAGGGTGTAAAAACATAACTACATTATACACGTCGGGGGTTTGTTTGAGTATATTGTGTTTATTTCGTATTTACCGACAGAGAAAACCCTTCAACGTAAATACCTACTACACCGCAAGCTAACCGGGCTAGCTAGCTAGCTAGCTGTGTCCACCGCTGCTGTCAAAATGATGCACTAATGTTGGTCCATCGATCCTAGAGCAACATTTAACATTAAAATTTAATAGAAAATGTTCAGAATCTCTTCTTCATCACCGGCGTTATTGGCCAGACATATCTAGCTAATCGTGTATTCCTCCCTCGACCCTCGCTCCAGTCTAGACCTGCGTTAGAAACGATCATCTTTGGCTTTAAAATGGGGGATATATGTGCGTGTTTTACAGCGTGTGCGCGAACCTTCTTGATATTGTAAACACGGGTCAGCATCCCGATGCCTCGGTCGTTGAGGATGGTGAGCTTCTCCGCCAGCTTCTGCTGGCTGGGCTGGATCACTCCCCGAGACATCTTGGCGGAGGCTTCGGTTAGAATCCCAGAGTCAGGCGTGGAGATAGAATCACGAATATCCTCTCGTGCGTCGAGGAGGCGATGGTGGGTCGCGGTGGTTTTCTCTAGTAGTGTTTAGATGTCGCCCATGGTCGGGTTTTCTCGGGGACGGCAGTGGCAGCTTCCTGTACTCCACCCACCGTCTCTCCCCAGCTGCTGCTTTCTCGGTCACGGCAGCGAGGAGTGTCCTGGTTTCACGAGCGGGTGAGGCGTTCAAGGAACCTCGGACATCACCATTGACACGTTTGTCACACTGTCGGGTTGTTTGGTGTAAATGTCACAGTGTAGATTGGAATCCTAAATGTACAGATTGGAATCCAGTAGGATCTGGAATCCTACGAGTACAGATTGGAATCCAGTAGGATCTGGAATCCTAAAAGTACAGATTGGAATCCAGTATGATCTGGAATCCTACGAGTACAGATTGGAATCCAGTAAGATCTGGAATCCTACGAGTACAGATTGGAATCCAGTAGAACCTGGAATCCTACGAGTACAGATTGGAATCCAGTAGAATATGGAATCCTACGAGTACAGATTGGAATCCAGTAGGATCTGGAATCCTAAAAGTACAGATTGGAATCCAGTAGGATCTGGAATCCTAGAGTACAGATTGGAATCCAGTAGAATATGGAATCCTACGAGTACAGATTGGAATCCAGTAGGATCTGGAATCCTACGAGTACAGATTGGAATCCAGTAGAATATGGAATCCTACGAGTACAGATTGGAATCCAGTAGGATCTGGAATCCTACGAGTACAGATTGGAATCCAGTAGGATCTGGAATCCTAGAGTACAGATTGGAATCCAGTAGAATATGGAATCCTACGAGTACAGATTGGAATCCAGTAGGATCTGGAATCCTAAAAGTACAGATTGGAATCCAGTAGGATCTGGAATCCTAGAGTACAGATTGGAATCCAGTAGGATCTGGAATCCTACGAGTACAGATTGGAATCCAGTAGGATCTGGAATCCTACGAGTACAGATTGGAATCCAGTAGGATCTGGAATCCTACGAGTACAGATTGGAATCCAGTAGGATCTGGAATCCTACGAGTACAGATTGGAATCCAGTAAGATCTGGAATCCTACGAGTACAGATTGGAATCCAGTTAGATCTGGAATCGTACGAGTACAGATTGGAATCCAGTAGGATCTGGAATCCTAAAAGTACAGATTGGAATCCAGTAGGATCTGGAATCCTATGAGTACAGATTGGAATCCAGTAGGATCTGGAATCCTATGAGTACAGATTGGAATCCAGTAGGATCTGGAATCCTACGAGTACAGATTGGAATCCAGTAGAATATGGAATCCTACGAGTACAGATTGGAATCCAGTAGGATCTGGAATCCTACGAGTACAGATTGGAATCCAGTAGAATATGGAATCCTATGAGTACAGATTGGAATCCAGTAGGATCTGGAATCCTAGAGTACAGATTGGAATCCAGTAGAATATGGAATCCTACGAGTACAGATTGGAATCCAGTAGGATCTGGAATCCTACGAGTACAGATTGGAATCCAGTAGGATCTGGAATCCTAGAGTACAGATTGTATTTTCACAAATCCAATCTGTACTATTGGAATTCCAATCCTAGTAGAGATTGGAATCTTGGCATGTTTTGATTGCATGTTATGTAGTTTTTCATTCATTTTTTTTAAAAGAAGAAGCCATTTTATATATTTTATTTATTTTATATATATATATTTATATTGATTTGTAATCCGGATTGCTCCTATTATTATTGGAGATTGTCCTGGTAGAATTCCCATTTGTACTAATACAGATTGGAATTCCAATATTCAGGTCCCAATACAGTAGTAGGATTCCAGTCTGTACTAGTAGAGATTGGAATTCACTTGTAGACTCTGGAATCCTCCTAGTACAGATTGGAATTCCAATATTCGGATTCCAGTTCAGTAGTAGTAATTCCATTCTGTACTATTATCTGTTTATCTATTATCTATTATCTGGAATTCCAATCTGTACTAGTATAGATCCAGTAGGATCTGGAATCTTACGAGTACAGGTTGGAATCCAGTAGGATCTGCAATCCTAAGAGTACAGATTGTAATTTCACAAATACAATCTGTACTACTGGAATTCCAATCTGTTCTAGTAGATTGGAATCTTGGCATGTTTTGATCGCATATTATGTAGTTTTTCACTCATGTTCTTTTAAAAGAAGAAGCCATTTTATATATCATTTGTTTGGTAACAACAACAAAAGTGTACAAATGCCATGCCAGCATCTAGTACAGATTGGAATCCTGCTACTGAACTGGGATCTTATAATTGACATGGGTTAGGGTTTGACTTGTAAACCGAATTTCTCCTATTATAATTGGAGATTGTCCTGGTAGAATTCCCATTTGTCCTAGGACAGATTGGAATTCCAATATTCAGATCCCAATACAGTAGTAGGATTCCAATCTGTACTGGTAGAGATTGGAATTCACTAGTAGGATCTGGAATTCTCCTAGTACAGATTGGAATTCCAATATTCAGATCTCATTCAGTAGTAGTAATTCCAATCTGTACTAGTAGGATCTGGAATCCCACTATCTCTATCTCTACTAGTAGGATTCCACATCCTACTAGTACAGATATTTTAATCTGTTCTAGTAGGATTCCAGATCCTACTGGATTCCAATCTGTACTTTGACACAAACATGAATTTGGTTTCAAATCGAGAGACGTTATTCAACATTTACTTTCTTTAAAAAATTATAAATATTTGCTACTATATCAGGGGTGATATATTACATTCCCACATTATTGACCATTAAGCCAAAATAAATAGAGACAAATTAAAGAAGCTTCAATATGATGCGATGAAAATGAAATCGTATTTGATTGAATGTTAAGTAGTTTTTCATTCATGTTATTTAAAGAAGAAGCCATTTTATGTCTAATTTGTTTGGTAACAACAACAAAAAGGCAGCATCAAACAAAGCATTATAAGATAAAGTTGTTATTAAATAATGAGGTATTTTATTTAATTACATTTCATTCAGAATTATGGTTTCAAACACTGCTATTTAATAATAATCACCCCCAAAACAAATAAAATAAAGGTGGAAAACCCTCAAAGAAAGACATTTGTTAAATAATTATTTATCAAAATCAGAAACATTTACACATGATCTTCAACTTCACGAGGGCCGCATAAATAAAGTCAGAGTAGCCCCCGTTTTCTTTCGAGAACCACAACGCACAACCTAGCGATCAAAACATAGGAACATTAATAATAATTCATTATTTTCTAGCATATTTGTCTGACCCCATGTGCCTTTTTACAGGCGATGTGAACGCCTCTCAAAAACATTCTCTGATCTTACACCATGTACGTGAACGCATCATGGAGGTGACGTAGCTTCCGGTTTTAACTTCATCGTTTTCGTTGACAGGCTGAAGCTCAACGATCATGTAAACAATGAGAAATATGAGCTTAAACGACTATTATAAACATAACGTAGCGTTCTTGGATCTCGACCTGTGAATTAAACACCGAAAGGTCAGTGAAGTTCATGAATGTATGAAGCGAGGTTTGATGACATTTCTAGAATTGGGTTGAATGTTTCTGAAGCTAAAAAACAAACAAACCTGTTTTATTAATAATTCATATTTTATTCTTCGTCTTCGACCTGACGATTTATCTCAGTGGAAACGTTGGTTCCAGTGGATGAAATGTCTACAATGAACTGCATTTTTTTGTCTTCTTTTTATTCAAGTATTTTTACACAACTATATTAAATAATGTGAATAACCTTGAATACTTTAGTCGGAAGAAATGATATTTCATTAAAGTAAAGAAAAAGTTGATCTAAAAAGGCTTTAACAAGACAACTTTTAACTGCATTTATAAGTAAGTCAGTAAAGTGATTTATATTTGTAAACGCTTTTCTCAGACCAGGGTCACAAAGCACTTAAACAATCAAAACAATACACAGTTAAAATATATACTTTAACAGGCCAAGACATCACAGTGACAAACACAGCAGCCCCCTTTAAAATAAGAAAAAATAGGAATATATAAATGGATCTTAAGATGTTTCTTGAAGGAGTCAGTATAACAATAGTTCAGATAAGACGCATATAGTAAGTAAGTAAGAAATATATAATTATAGAGCTATTATTATTATTATTATTATTATTATTGTTATTATTATTATTATTATTATTGTATAGCTATAATAACATTTAACTTCCACCTTCACTGAGTTGTGAAGCAGGTTTTTTCTGACTCTAGCAGTGTTTTCTACTGTGTTTGCTTTTCACCAATTACTACAAATGTACAAACAAATCTTGGTTTTACTTTTCTAGGTACTGAACATGTGCGTTTAAATCCTTGCAGCATAAAAAAATATCCTTTATTGTATGTCAAGATTTAGATACAAATAACGTCGTAGATTTGCAGTCAATCATCTCTCCATCTGTTTTAAGAACTTCTCCAACTGTACTCTCTGTAGATCCAGTCATGCACTCGCTCTCCCAGGAAATCGAAGGCTTCGCCAAAGGGCGCCTGAAGAAACAGAGCACAGTTGTGACCACAGTGACGGGCAGGAAGCTCCTGGAGAGCAGACGTGACAGAGAAGAAGCAGTGAGTGTTCACGTTCTAGACGAGGGGACTGGATGTGGGTTTGTGGAGGATACAAGTCTGGACCTCCAGGTCGGCGTCGTCAGACCGTTTCTGTTGCTCGGTGAGTCACGCCTGACGGTTTCTTCTTTTTCATACGGTGTGAAGATGAAAATGGTGATCAATGGTCTAGATTTAGCAGGTGTTTCAAATTATTACTTGATAAACAGTTTATGTTTCATATTAAAATAACGTTAAATCATTGTTACATTACAAGTCACGGTCAAATGTTGATGCTAACAGGTGCTCAGCTGTACTTCAGGTGTGAGACAAACGTAAACTGAGTTGCACAGATTCTCTTTGAAAGAGATTTTATTTAATTCTTTAATTTAAATTTTAATATTTTAATAAGTATATATTTTTTTTGATTTTTTTGTTTTCATTTCATATTGATTGTGTTTGAATTATTTAATTAAACTATTGTTTCATTCATTTATTTCTCTCTTTCTCTTGTATATTTGAAAGTTATTTATTATTTATTTTTGTTCTCGCCTCGTTTCCTCTTTTATTGTTATGATTATTACTATGATTTATTTTTATTCTATTTTATTGACTCCCCTCATTCCCTTTTCTTATTTAATTTTCTAATTTTCTTCAATTTCTTTTGGAGAAAAGTGACTTTTAATGGAGGCGACAAGTTAAAGCTCCCTCGCAGTACAACACACGTCCACTTATTATGATACAAACGTATGATTCCATGAGTGACGATGATAAATCAACGACCTCAGATCACAAGTTTGAACTATTGATTCTCGGGAGCTTGTCTCAGTTAATACTAATGACGGAGGTTCAAACTTGAGACGCACCTTCCTGTGGTTTCTTCTCCTAACAACCCTCCACAAGCCGCTTACACTCACCCGTCGGAACGAAACACAACAGAGGAATTCAAGATGGCGCCGCAGATGGCGGCCTGGTGGTTGGTTCCATTTCCCCATCGATCATTTTGTGTGTTAGTTATTGTTTCTTGTGTGTAATGACAACAATCTCCAGTTCTGTGTTTAAAACACCAGCAATAACAGTTTTCTGATTCAATTCACACGCAAAATATGCACACTTTTTTTTTACATAATGGTATGTAAGTACATAAGTACCAGTAAGTCATTTATATTTGTAGAGCGCTTTTCCAGATCAGGGTCACAAAGCGCTTAAACAAAGTATATACTTTAAAGATCAAGATTAAACTGATAACATAACAGGAGTTCCAGAAAATCAAGGAAAAGCCCTAATGATGCTCCTCACACATTTTTGTTCTTGCAGGCTTTTCCCTGATTCTCTGAGACTCCTGTGTTGTTCTCAGTGTTGTCTTGACCTTTAAAGTATATACTTTATTGAATATTGTTTTGATTGTTTAAGCGCTTTGTGACCCTGGTCTGGAAAAGCGCTATATAAATAAAAATTACTTACTTACTTACTTTAAAAATGGTATTTGTTTTGATCCCCCTCTTCACCTTTTCAAATTGAAGGCACATGCTGCTCTTTTCCACTCCGACACCTGTGCAGGTCCAACAGAACCAGCACCAATACAGTCTCTTTGTTGCTAAACCATGCAAGCTATTGAAATGCCAGGTCAAAACGTTAGGGTTTCTACAAAAGATCAGAGGTCAAACCACATTCCAAAGCACATTAAGTTAAATGACATTTAATGAAATAATTAAAAACATGAGCAACATCACAGAGAAAATATTGTTGTTGAACCAGGTTGAAGCACAGTTGTTTGCCAGGAAGAGTGTTGGATGGCTTCGAGCATTTAGCTTATCTAGTCAGTAAGTAAGTAAGTACGATTTGTAAAGTGCTTTTCTAGACCAGGGTCACAAAGCGCTTAAACAATCAAAACAATATTCAATAAAATATATACTTAAAAGATCAAGATAACATAGAGACAAACACAGGAGTCTCAGAGAATCAAGGAAAAGCCTGCATGAATAGAAGTGTCTTGAGATGTTTCTTGATGTCAGTAGATCATCAAACACAGATGTTTCTTGAAGGAGTCAGTAGATCATCAAACACAGATGTTTCTTGAAGGAGTCAGTAGATCATCAAACACAGATGTTTCTTGAAGGAGTCAGTAGATCATCAAACACAGATGTTTCTTGAAGGAGTAAGTAGATCATCAAACACAGATGTTTCTTGAAGGAGTCAGTAGATCATCAAACACAGATGTTTCTTGAAGGAGTCAGTAGATCATCAAACACAGATGTTTCTTGAAGGAGTCAGTAGATCATCAAACACAGATGTTTCTTGAAGGAGTCAGTAGATCATCAAACACAGATGTTTCTTGAAGGAGTCAGTAGATCATCAAACACAGATGTTTCTTGAAGGAGTCAGTAGATCATCAAACACAGATGTTTCTTGAAGGAGTCAGTAGATCATCAAACACAGATGTTTCTTGAAGGAGTCAGTAGATCATCAAACACAGATGTTTCTTGAAGGAGTCAGTAGATCATCAAACACACATGTTTCTTGAAGGCGTCAGTAGATCATCAAACACAGATGTTTCTTGAAGGAGTCAGTAGATCATCAAACACAGATGTTTCTTGAAGGAGTCAGTAGATCATCAAACACAGATGTTTCTTGAAGGAGTCAGTAGATCATCAAACACACATGTTTCTTGAAGGAGTCAGTAGATCATCAAACACACATGTTTCTTGAAGGAGTCAGTAGATCATCAAACACAGATGTTTCTTGAAGGAGTCAGTAGATCATCAAACACAGAGATGGTTCCAAAGCTTAAGAGTCTGGAAGGATTTCTCTCCTCTGGTCCGGAAGTTCAGGAACCATCAGTAGATTCTGATCCACAGACCTCAGAGCCCGAGCTGGGGTGTAAGTCTGGATCAGATCACTGATGGAAGGTCTGACCATGAATAGATCTGAAAGTAAGAACCAGAATTTTAAAATGATCCTGAAAGAAACTGGCAGCCAGTGAAGAGTTTGAAGGAGAAATGTGAGTTCTTCTACTAGAGCGGCTCAGAATTCTGGCTGCAGAGTTTAGTATGAACTGCAGGCGAGACAATAGTGTAAACGACACAAACACATATAATAATATAAGATCAAGATCATGCTGTGACAACATTTTCCTGAGATTTTTCTCAGTTGAAACAGTTTGTGGTCAGTTTTCTTCAGTGTTGAACTAGAGACACGTCTTTGTCAAATACAACACCCAGGTCTCTCAGGCTCAGTTTGACAGACTGACCTCACTAACCCAATATTCTGTCAACTTTGTCTCCGTCCATCGAACGCTGTTCTCCCTCCATGTGTTATTGATCAGTCCAAGCGATTAATAATCCAACCCTCAGTGATTAAATGTCACTGAGATGTTGTTGTCCTTCGACTGAGCACGACTCCTGCAGTCGTGACCTTGACATCACACCAGAGGTGCTGCTGACGCTCTGACCTCAAGAGGTCAAGAAGGTGAAGCGTTCGTCTGCAGGATCAATGATCTGCACCTGCTGGAAAACATTGATGACATTGTTCTCGTTCAATAGTTTGTTAAGCATCAATTTCTCAGAGTGCAGGGAGGCATTATTAATAGATCTGACCTTGTACAACCATTATTATTATTATTATTATTATTATTATTATTATTATTATTATTATTATTATTATCATTATCATTATTATTATTATTATTATTATTATTATTATTATTATTATTATCATTATTATCATTATTATTATTATTATTATTATTATTATTATTATTATTATTATTATTATTATCATTATTATTAAAGAGCATATTTTGGGATTTTAGCTCATTAAACATTTTTTGTTACTATGGAAGTATATCAGTGCCATTAGAATATGGAATATTTTAATTGAATTAATTTTATTTTTAATTGTTGTTTTAGTCTAAGCATTGTAATTATTATTTTCAACGATTCAAATTAATAATTTGTATATTTAAAGGTTGGTTTTCTTTTTTTCTGTGAATAATAATGAATATTATAAATATATTGTGAATATAAAGGAATTTTATTTATTCCATCTTTCTATATTTTTATATCCATAGCCTTTTTTTAATGTATTATTAATATTTATTTAAAGGCTTTGAATAAAAAAATGATTTTTATTTGTTCAAAGTACAATTTCAATGTGTAAAAAAATCATTAAAATAAATTAAATTAATATTAATAAAAATGTCAACCATCTTTAATATATAAATTATGAAATGATTCAATAAATAATGTAATTCTTAAAAAAAACATTTAAATGAAACAATTTAGTTATAGTATCGACATTTGAAATGTTAAATTTAAACAATTTAAGTGACATATGTTGCATTTTAAACACTTTTACTATTGAACATTCTCCATAATCATTTCTTTGATTGCATTAAAAAACATTTTTTCCCCAGAATAAAACATGTCTTCTCTCCAGATATAGAGTTTATCTCTGTCAGGGTTCAGTCTGGTGTCGCCGACCACATCATTTGATTCTCGTTTATCTCGGCAGAGACGTTTCTCTGCTGCTGACACACACACTCGCACATACACACACACACACACACACACACACACTCGCACATACACACACACACACTCGCACATACACACACACACATACACACACACACACACACACACACACACACACACACACACACACACACACACAGAGGTTCAATCTTTTTTCTCTTCAAATGTTTCCCGACAAAGTGATTGGCTTCCTGATGTCCTGCAGCGTCGGCTCTTTCTGCCACAGAAACCACATCACACTCACTGTTCGCTTCTTATCTGTGTCGCGTCAGACGTTTCTCCAGATTATTTGTTTTCGTGATATTAACGCGATCCTTTCATTCCTTCCGGTTTATCTGCCGAGCGTTTATAACGGTAACATTTCAGTTTAGCACAATTAAAGCGGCTTTAAAAAAGCTCTTTCATATGTTTGTCTTGAATACTGATGTTGTTAATTCCATATTTATTTAAAACACAAGTATTTTAATATAACCAGTCAGATGAAGACTATAATATTCTTCTTTTCATCTTTTTTTCTTTCATCTTAGTGTTTTTTTTAGAAAACATTATTATAGCATCTGGTCTTTTATCTACGCTATATGACAAAGTATTCAAATTAAGTTTGCCTGGTTCACATATGTGTCAGTTTCGTTTTTATTAGAATAAAAATATTTGATTTAGAACCTTTATCTAAAAAATTAAATTCTATTATTCCAAACAACATCAACAAATTATTTTTTTTATTTAATTATTTAAAAAATGTGTAATGGTAAAAAAAAGCTCAAGGAACAACGAAATTCTGCAAAATCCTGTCGAGGACTGAGGACGAGAGGATGCAACTTTGAATTGTTTTATATGTTGCCTCTATGAGACCCACCGTTTCTGTTGAATATAAAATTAATTTAAAAAATGTGAAATTTATGAATTATTGGAACTAGAAAATTTAACTCCATGTGATTAAAAAAAAAAAGAAAATATATTTTAGAAAATATTCGATTTTTTTGAAATTCTATTGAAAAAAGAAAAAAAAAATGTTAACATTTCAATAGAGAAATTATTGCATTATTAATTGATGCTAATTTGAATAAAAATACAAGTTTCAAAATTTGTAATATTCTGATATAACTGATCTACTTCCATAGAGATATTTTAAATGTAATTTAAATGTAGCCGAGATTTCATTACAATAGCATATAACAGATGCTCTGTAATGATACGTTAAAACCAATTTTCACCACAAAAATGAGGAATAAAAGTATATATTCAGGTCACATTGTGGATCATAACCGCCGTGAGTCTTAAGACGAGCCCGGTGTCCTCGGACGTCTCTCATCGATGCGTCTCTGTCTCCGCAGCCTCTCAGGATGCAGCCCACGACGTGGAGGCCCTGCAGAAATATAAGGTCAGTCTGCAGGATCAATAGTCTTGTTGTGCGAGCGCCGCCGCTGACATGAGATTAGAGCGCAGATTCATGGCTCCTGCAGCGTCACTTCAGCTCAGCGCAGTCACCGAGGGCCCCTGACATATCGCTGGCTCGGCGATACGGGATGATGCATCGAGCCGGGGATTCCTAAACCGTTCACGTCCCGGGTCTTGAGACCAAACTTCAACCCTTGAGTCGGGCAGAACTTTCTGCAGAAGGAAACATTTATAAAACCTGGATCTAGAACATACGGTCGGAGGTCGAACTTAGTTGACAATGTTCACAGTTTGATGTCAACATGGTACTTGCCAATGCGCACAATCCTAAAATCTAATGGAAATGATTAAATGTTGCTGGATCACAAATCAACTATTTCTAATGAAAGGAAAATAACCGAAAGTAAACATTTGGGAACCAGGGGCCTCATGGATGAAGAGGTTATACGCATAAAAAAAACTCTTGGTAATACTTTTTCACGTCAAAGTTTGAAGGTGGCGTGTGTTTTTTTTCTGAACACGGAGAGAAAAATCACAGACTCTGGGTCATTTAAATATGATTTAAATATGTAAATTAGGGCGTCGAAAGGGACGAACAAGTCTGCGATTAATTCCACAATGATTCGAATGTACAAAGGAAAAGTGCTTGTATTTGTGTGAACGCCCAGATTTATACTTCTGAATATTTTTATACGTGCACCATTTTTCTCAATTTGAGTGTACGGAGTGTTTTTAGTAGAAAATCCACGAACTTCTTTGAACAAGAGGCTCCAGATAAAAAATACAAAACTGATTTTCTAGGACACTCAAGTATATTACTGTGACACTGACACACACACTGTGACTTTCATCATACGTTGAAATGCAACCATGGATGATTTATTTGCATTTCAAGGTTAAAAAAGCCAGGTTTTCATCTGTAAATGGAAAATATTGATGAACCAGATCTGCTTTTTAAATAAATGTTAAGTTGCTAAAAAACAAACAAACAGTTTCATTTGAAATCTATTGTGTCAAGAATCCACAAACTAGAGAGATTGTTTTGGTAAATAAAACTGAGCGAGACGTTCAAATTTGGGATTTAAAAACCAAATGTACCTTTTGATTAGAAACAGACTTTATTGATCCCTTATATAGATCTGCGTCGGGAAATTAAGTGGGAAGAGATAAGTGTACAGAAGTGTCAATGTGTGCCTAACATGAATATACTGTATATTTACTGTATATTAGTGATGCACCACAATGAAAATGAGGTAAAAATGGTCGAAAACCAAAACACAGAATTGATCATGCAAATGTTGAATATAAGGCTGTAAATTGATGGAAATCTCAAAATATATTATTCATAGATCAAGGGAAAAATTAACTACAAAAGTTATACACTGATGATTATAGTAATATTGTTCCTGTAGGCCAACAATTAATAGTTTATTATAAACAATTGGTCCTTTTTTCTGCGCTCTCTATTCAATAAAGTTTATCTCTATATTAAGACCTACCATTGGGAGAATGTCGAGGGGAACATGTTATATATATATATATATATATATATATATATATATATATATATATATATATAAACGTGTATATATAGACATATGTCACAGTACAGATTGGAATGAAATTATTCAGTCTATTTTCCAAAACATTGGTAGAATTCCCATTTGTCCTAGTACAGATTGGAATTCCAATATCCAGATCCCAGTTCAGTAGTAGGATTCCTAGTACAGATTGGAATCCAGTAGGATCTGGAATCCTACTGGTATAAATTGGAATTCCAATCTCTACCTGGAATCCTACTACTGAACTGGGATCTGGATATTGGAATTCCAATCTGTCCTAGGAGGATTCCAGATCCTACTGGATTCCAATCTATACTCTATATAGATATATATTTATATCTATATACAGTATCTAAATATATATATAGATATATATTTATATCTATATAGATAGATAGATAGATAGATAGATAGATAGATAGATAGATAGATAGACAGACAGACAGACAGACAGACAGACAGACAGACAGACAGATTAACATGTTTTTGTTAGCAATAGCAACACATTGAAAAGTAACCTTTGTTTTTTTCCAAAAGCCTGTATCGAACTTCGTAAAAGTCGTTCGGATCAGAACCTGAACGGTTGGTGAGGAAGTTCGACTGTGAGAGGAAGCCTGAGTGTCTGATATATATATATATATATACACGATATATACAGTATTTATATCTTACTAGGTGAAATATCCGACGTTTCCTCGATATAAAAAATAAATGGGCGAGACGGAAGAGAGTAAGTTCT
This sequence comes from Callionymus lyra, assembly GCF_982586985.1. Classification (NCBI taxonomy): domain Eukaryota; kingdom Metazoa; phylum Chordata; class Actinopteri; order Syngnathiformes; family Callionymidae; genus Callionymus; species Callionymus lyra. The sequence continues at coordinate 4,863,164 of NC_141828.1, forward strand.
GGCGAATTATTGGCCTTTCAATTGCCAAATGCAATATATATATCATTCTTATTAAATATTTATTATAATATGCTATAAATTTAATTTAACCAAGAACTATTGGAATGTACTTCTTTAGCTCTTTTTAAATTTGCAAAAGAAGATGAAAGTTAGGAAATCTACCAAGTATGTCAAACATATTGTTTCAACTTAATCAAGATTGGACTTTTCATTTTAATAGGGGGCCTTTTGCCCCCTCGGTGCCCCCTTTCCCTCCCCTTTAACACCTTCACTGAGAGGATTGTAACGTATCAAAGTCTTACCATTTAACAGATGTAGGTTCACAACAGTGTGAAGGTGATTAGTTGTTGGGTTTAATTCATGATGAACTGGTCCTTGATGTTCTTTAAAGTCTCGTGTAAAAAGTGAGAAACTGCTGAAAGTACAGAAAAGTGAGAAAGATAAACGTCCCTTCAGATAAACGATACAGATCAAAGTTGAACTATGAGCCGAGCAGCTCGTCGTCTCCTCGCACATCCATCTCTCAGGCCGTGAATGAAATCAACTCGTGCGACTCCTGGTCGTGAGTCTCGGCTCGCATTCATCTCCGTCCGCGGCCTCGACGCCGCAACTGCTTCCAGCGGCGTCTGCATTTGTCACGGCGGCGGCGCTGACTTTTAAAACTGGAGGAAAATTCCATCAGCTGCGTGCGAAGCAGACGCTTGTTTAGCCGCTTCGCAAATGACTTCATCCATCATCATTTCTGTCCGCTAAGTGACTGACTGTACGAGATAATTTCATTTGAGGACGCACCTGAGGACACGCTGCCGGATAATCAGAGCCATCGATCAGACACACACACACACACACACACACACACACACACACACACACACACACACACACACGCGTGTATACACACATGTGCACACACAGCACAACAACGTTCTCTATTAAAGTACAAAATCCCCTGGTTTTCCAAAACATTGTGAATCATCTTGTGACATTTTAATAAAGATCTCAGTGTTAAAGTGAATTAATTGAACACATTTACATTCGACTCCTTCATCTACAGCAGCGTAGGAGGCGCCTCAACACCTCACTTACCTGGACTGCTTTTAATAGTGAACAATAGTTCCTATAGGAAAGTGAAGCGTCTGCCCTTCTTGATTTTAGGTCCCAAAGAAAAATCATTTATTAGTATGTTTGTATTAGTGGTGACAGTGATTGACCAACAGAGGGGGTAGTGCTCTGTTAAACTTGCATACTTGCGTACTTAAACTTAGTATTAATAGTGCATAAGTGCGTCTCAATTCTTAGTATGTGAAATGTAGTGCTCCATACACACTAAATTGTAAAATGAATGCATTTACTCACGCAGTTCATGGAGGAAATAACTAAATCCTTTGAAGCTTGTGAAAGGCTTGTCTCGGGAGTTAGCAGAACTTTCTTAACAACGTCCAGCTTTTCTTGAAATATCCTTCTTGAAAATTGCTTTGCAAGTTATACCAACTAGCCACTCTGTAAACTAAAGGAAAAATGTATACAACTCTACATATAAAGTGTCTTCCCTGCTGCAGTCATGGTCTTGTTCTTTGTAATCACAAGTCAAGGTCGACAACAAAATTTCTAAATAATCGAAGTTGTTTTATTGGTTAGATATATATATATATACAGTATATATATATATATATATATATATACAACATACAGTATATTCATAATTTAATATGAAATTAGCTATAATTTGCCTTTTGAAAAAGCCTTTTTGATCTCTAATTTTCTCATTATTACTCATCATTATTTATTTATTCACTGATTTATAGTGTAAAAATGTACAGTTGAGGTTTTACCCACAATGCAATGTATCCACGTTTGTGGTCTTCTTGTTGTTGTTTTTTCACAGTTTCTGTACTAAATAGTACATTATCAAGTACAAAATACAGATTTGAAAATAAAAAAATAAAAATAAAAAATACAGGAACAGGAAAAAAATAAATGAAATAAAATGAAAACACCCCAGCGAGCACAACTAGTTACTTTTCAACATATATTTCAAGTGTTGAAAAAAGAAAATAAATAAGTACATTTAAACAGGGAAAATATGGAAAATAAAACAACTTATCTCCTTAAATGAAATCGTTTCTAATCTGGTCCATATCTTGTAAAATGTTGTGTTTCTTATTTTGTTCTTTAAAATATAATAGCTTGAAAACATGAACGGGAATATTCAATGAGCAGATATTTTCGACAGGAAGTGAAAACTCTTGAGTTGGTGATTTGTCCACAACATGATATCTGCAGATTTTTCTCACCTAAGTCTGGAGTAATCTTTTGATTTCTACAATCAAACCCCTTTGTCGTCTTTTTAATCTGCCAGATTTGCGCTGCCTGTTGTTTTTCTCCAGCAAAGAAAGTAAACAAAGACGCTCAGATGAGAGATTTAAGTTGGAGGTGTCAGATCATCCAAAGTGAGATCAAAGAGAAACGATAATAATAATAATGATCGAAAAACAATGAATCTTTTTGGGTTTTTTTTATAGCATTTTTAACATTGACGGGTTAATTATTCCCTTTAATGTGTTTGAACTGATGACAGTTTATCAGATTTTATTCAAGTGTTCATTAATTCATGCGAGGCTATGATTAGAAATGTGAAAAAACCTTCTGACAGAAAAAGTTCTTGCAAAATATAAGCATGTCTAAGGTCAAGAAAAAAGTAAAAAGATTAAACAATTATATCTACACCATTGATGTCGTACTCAAACTATTTTTATCAATGTCACTAGTTACAAAATGTATGTTTACCTCTGATGATGTTCTTATTTTCTCTAGATTTAGATTTATCTTAAACATCTTCTTGTTCGTTATATTGTTATTTGAAGTCTCTGTATAATATCATAACGTTAAACAACATCTTTAAAGTTCTTGAAAATGAATTTTTTTAATTTTAATTTATATTTTATTCTGAGCAAAACATCTGGTGTGCCATGACAAATTTGCAGGCTAGATTTGGCCCGTGGGCCTTCGATTAAAATCAGAAAACCCCTGAGTTATGTTTCATAACTTTATGTTCTACGAATTGGTGCGAAGCCCTCTCACCAGTCACAAAGCCGTTAGAGGGCGGAGCACCAAATGACGTAGAACTTTAATATCCAGTGTTGTTTTTAGACTTTTTTTTTTGGTGATGAGAGTACAGACTAAACATCATACATTAAATATAAATGATATCGAATTAGATGAATAAACTAACATAAAATAAGATTAATTACATTAAGGTGGCATAAAAATGATTATATATAATTATTTGAAAATGAATATTATTCAAGATCCGGATGTCAGACGAGTAGAACCAGTTTTGAGGAATGGTGGAAATGAACCCCCAGTAGTTGTAGAGATTCATTAGTGCTGGTCTGATGAAGCTTCATGAAACGGTGTCATTATCTTCAGAGTCCACTAGATGGTAGTGATGTGTTGATGAAGCTTCATGAAACACTTTCATTATCTTCAGAGTCCACTAGATGGTAGTGATGTGTTGATGAAGCTTCATGAAACAGTGTCATTATCTTCAGAGTCCACTAGATGGTAGTGATGTGTTGATGAAGCTTCATGAAACAGTGTCATTATCTTCAGAGTCCACTAGATGGTAGTGATGTGTTGATGAAGCTTCATGAAACAGTGTCATTATCTTCAGAGTCCACTAGATGGTAGTGATGTGTTGATGAAGCTTCATGAAACAGTGTCATTATCTTCAGAGTCCACTAGATGGTAGTGATGTGTTGATGAAGCTTCATGAAACAGTGTCATTATCTTCAGAGTCCACTAGATGGTAGTGATGTGTTGATGAAGCTTCATGAAACAGTGTCATTATCTTCAGAGTCCACTAGATGGTAGTGATGTGTTGATGAAGCTTCATGAAACAGTGTCATTATCTTCAGAGTCCACTAGATGGTAGTGATGTGTTGATGAAGCTTCATGAAACAGTGTCATTATCTTCAGAGTCCACTAGATGGTAGTGATGTGTTGATGAAGCTTCATGAAACAGTGTCATTATCTTCAGAGTCCACTAGATGGTAGTGATGTGTTGATGAAGCTTCATGAAACAGTGTCATTATCTTCAGTGTCCACTAGATGGCATCTCTGCACTATTTCCTCTAGTTTTGAACAACTGTTCTAATGAAACATCATTTTTAAAGTGATGTCGCCAACTACTGACCTCTGAACAATATGACACTGTTTCATGAAGCTTCATCAACACATCACTAGTATTCATGAGCTCCTCTCTTAAAAAAACAAAAAAAGCACTAGAAAAAACCGATCAATCACCGAGGCCGCCATCTTTAATTCTAATTCATAAATGGGATTAAGACTTTCATTTGTAACGCCAGGTTAAAATTCTGAGATATAATACATAAGATAAGAATTTAAAAACATAAGGAAAAATGACAGGGAACTTTTATAATTTTGTGTCAAAAGAAGGAAAATGACATTAGTATTTGTAATCTTTTAGTTTCACTCTGAAAAATCCAACCCAGAAAAGCCTCTGAACACAGTCAGTCCTGAAGAGCAGAAGCTGCAACAGAGGCTGATTGAAGGCACAACAAGAGCGACTGCAGTTAAACTATGAGTCGACTGTAAATGTCAAGTGTAGCATTGGCTGCCGGGCTGAGCGGCACCGAGCGGCACCGAGTGGTTCCATTCATCTGTTCGTGACGCACAGAGAACTTTTGTCAGCGGCTCTGGTCGGTGAGAGCAGCACCAGAGACAGAAGAACATGGATCAGTCGCTGTCCTCTCAGGTGAACTACATCTCACCTGCAGACGGATGGATTGAAACCATCATTTAGCGGCTGGTCGACCTTCTGTGTTCGGAACCTTCATAACTCTCTCCTCAAACGTGTCCTCAGGTGTCTCACATCCTCAACGTGGCCTACGGAGTCACCAACCTGTTCCCCGATCGCTTCGTCTACAAGACGCTGCAGATCCTGGACCTGCCGGACTCGGACGTGACCTCGTGTCTGGAAGAGATCAGCGTCTTCATCGAGGAGGCGCAGCAGCAGGTGAGGAGGAAGGACCTGGAAATAACTGGTTTCAAATTAATCATATACGTCTGAACAAATGTTTATAGAACAGGTATTTAAATAAATGCAAACCAAACATATTTACTGTCATAGCAACTCTGAAGGACTACATTAAAACTATAATTTCACAAACTGTGAGAAAAAAACACTTATATATTATATATAAATATATTTAAACATCTGGAGCATCAGTGTGTAATTTAATTACCTCACGAGCCACTTTCAATACAGTGGATGTTGTTAGGAGCCGTCAATCAAAAATTAAAGAATAATTATAAAATCAAATATTAAAAAAACATTATGTTATTGTATTTTATACACTTTTTAAAATAAAAAAATATAAAATCAAGTAATACAATCGAACTAAATATGAGAACATGTTTATGTTATTGTATTTTATACACTTTTTAATATTAAAAAAAGGATAAAATCAAGTAATACAATCGAACTAAAAATAAAAAAAATATGATGTTATTGTATTTTATACACTTTTTAATATAAAATAAGGATAAAATCAAGTAATACAATCGAACTAAAAATAAAAAAAATATGATGTTATTGTATTTTATACACTTTTTAATATAAAATAAGGATAAAATCAAGTAATACAATCGAACTAAAAATGAAAAAAATATGATGTTATTGTATTTTATACACTTTTTAATATAAAAAAAATATAAAATCAAGTAATACAATCGAACTAAATATAAAAGAAAATATGATGTTATTGTATTTTATACACTTTTTAATATAAAAAAAGGATAAAATCAAGTAATACAATCGAACTAAAAATGAAAAAAATATGATGTTATTGTATTTTATACACTTTTTAATATAAAAAAAGGATAAAATCAAGTAATACAATCGAACTAAAAATGAAAAAAATATGATGTTATTGTATTTTATACACTTTTTAATATAAAAAAAGGATAAAATCAAGTAATACAATCGAACTAAATATAAAAAAAATATGATGTTATTGTATTTTATACACTTTTTAATATAAAAAAAGGATAAAATCAAGTAATACAATCGAACTAAAAATGAAATAAATATGATGTTATTGTATTTTATACACTTTTTAATATAAAATGATATAAAATCAAGTAATACAATCAAACTAAATATAAAAAAAATATGATGTTATTGTATTTTATACACTTTTTAATATAAAAAAGGATAAAATCAAGTAATACAATCGAACTAAAAATGAAAAAAATATGATGTTATTGTATTTTATACACTTTTTAATATAAACATGTATAAAATCAAGTAATACCATCGAACTTAATATGAAAACAATATGATGTTAATGTATTTTATACACTTTTTAATATAAAATTGATAAAAAAAAATGTAATAGTATCGAGTTTAATATGAAAAAACATTATGTCATTGTATTTTATACACTTTTTAATATATATAAAAAAAGTATAAAATCAAGAATTACAATCGAGGTAAATATGAAAAAATATGATGTTATTGTATTTTATACACTTTTTAATATATAAAAAAAAGTATAAAATCAAGAATTACAATCGAGGTAAATATGAAAAAAATATGATGTAATTATATTTTATACACTTTTAATATAAAAAAAGTATTAAGTAAGTTAAAAATATATTTTTGAGGGGCAATAATTACTCACTAAATCAATTAAAGTCCTAAAACAAACCCTAAAATCATTTAGACAATATTCATAAATAATATAAACAGTTAAACAGTTACATCCTCATGACCTTTGACCTCGTGACGGCCACATAAACACAGTGAAAGGACCGAACATGGCCCGGAGCGGCTCCAGAACACCTTGGAAACTTTGATAAAAATCAAGAATTATACACGGAGCTCTAATAACTGAGGCTGATGGGAAATCCATACTTTACGATCTAGAAAGAGGAATTATTTTCATTTTTACTGCAGAAATATCATATTAACTGTGAACTGAACCTTTTTAATTATTTTCTGCTGCGATGTTATTATTGATCAGAAGAAAAAGAATCAATATGTTCTTCAATTTGAAAAACTGAAACAAGATTCAGAACAAACGAAGAGAAACAACGTCATTAATAATGAAAATATCATAACTATGAAATTGAAAACGAATCAACAGAGAGCCTGAGACGTCTGTGGGTAAGAGTTGAATTAAAAAAAGCTTTTAAACAAACTCACGTCTTGCTTATTAAACACAAGGATCAGATAAGTTTCAGCATCGGCGCCGGCGGCGGATCCTCCACAGATTGACCGGAACAGATAAAAACAAACTCTTGATGAAATCACAGAAAACAAGAACCTTCTAACAAAATCACGTCGTCCAGCTTCCCCATCGTGGATCATCTCCCTCCGTCCGTCCCGGGTCAAGATTCTGTCTCCAGAACCAGAGAAGTTGATCAGAGGACCGGAGCGATAGCACAGCAGAGGAGAATAAATCTGTGATTAACGCAGTTATGAGTCTGGAGATGATGTCGTGGTTCTGTTTCACGTCAAGTCGTCTCTTCCCCGGAACTTTGATTCTCTGATAAGAGCTCAGAGACGACCCAGAGCTCGGAGTGTTCACTCGGAGAGATGTCATTGTCGTACGATGTTGTTTGTACGCTGCGTACATTTTGACTTCTTCTCTACTCAAAGTATACGTGATTAAAAATGTATTTAATCGTCTTCGGACAACAGGGCGGCGTCGTCCTCGTCCACTGTAACGCCGGCGTGTCCAGGTCGTGCTCCGTGGTGATTGGTTACCTGATGTTGAGGGAGGGGCTGACCTTCCAGGACGCCTACAGCCAGGTGAAGCTGGCCAGACCCTCCGTCCGCCCCAACCCTGGATTCTATCGTCAGCTCCAGAACTACACACCGGGAACTGTTCCACACGAAACCTCGTTCTGATGACATGTTGTTGGACTTTTGCAATTTGTTTGTCATGTGAAAATAAATGTAAGATTTTACTGAAAAAGTTTGGATGATTATAGATTTTTTACTATTTGAGTCACTTTTTTTTTTCTTAAAAAAAATTGAAATACGTTTAAAATGTCCAGGGTTGAGTCAGTACTTGGGTGACTTAGGTCAGTCCAAAAAATATATTTTGATAAGAGGCAACATTCAACATATTAATATAACTCACCCAAGTCTTAACCCTAATTTCACCTTGACCTGGAGGCCATAAAAACAAATGTGTTTGTGGTATCCCTTGTGTTGTCTCAGCCTCAAGGTCAACAACCTCCCTGGCTTCCATAAATACATATGCGGTGGTGGGAGTCGTTCACCTTGACCCAGAGACAACACAAGGGATACCTCACACACATTTGTTTTAGGACCTTCGGGTCAACTTGACCCAGAGACAACACAAAGGATACCTCGAACACATTTGTTTTCTGACCTTCGGGTCACCTTGACCCAAAGACAACACAAAGGATACCTCAAACACATTTGTTTTTTAAGACTTTCGGGTCAACTTGACCCAGAGACAACACAAGGGATACCTCACACACGTTTGTTTTCTGACCTTCGGGTCACCTTGACCCAGAGACAACACAAAGGATACCTCACACACATTTGTTTTTTAAGACTTTCGGGTCACCTTGACCCAGAGACAACACAAAGGATACCTCAAACACGTTTGTTTTCGGACCTTCGGGTCACCTTGACCCAGAGACAACACAAAGGATACCTCAAACACATTTGTTTTCTGACCTTCGGGTCACCTTGACCCAGAGACAACACAAAGGATACCTCAAACACATTTGTTTTCGGACCTTCTGGTCACCTTGACCCAGAGACAACACAAAGGATACCTCACACACGTTTGTTTTCTGACCTTCTGGTCACCTTGACCCAAAGACAACACAAAGGATACCTCAAACACATTTGTTTTCGGACCTTCTGGTCACCTTGACCCAAAGACAACACAAAGGATACCTCAAACACATTTGTTTTCGGACCTTCGGGTCACCTTGACCCAGAGACAACACAAAAGTAAGTAAGTAAGTAAGTAATATATATTTATATAGCGCTTTTCGAGACCAGGGTCACAAAGCGCTTTAACAATCAAAACAATACTCAAAACAGTACATACTTCAAAGATCAAGACAACACCGAGAACAACACAGGAGTTCGAGAAATTCAAGGAAAAGCCTGAACAAATAGAAACGTCTTAAGATGTTTCTTAAAGGAGTCAAAAGATACCTCAAACACATTTGTTTTCGGACCTTCGGGTCACCTTGACCCAGAGACAACACAAAGGATACCTCACACACGTTTGTTTTCTGACCTTCTGGTCACCTTGACCCAAAGACAACACAAAGGATACCTCAAACACATTTGTTTTCGGACCCTCTGGTCACCTTGACCCAAAGACAACACAAAGGATACCTCAAACACATTTGTTTTCGGACCTTCGGGTCACCTTGACCCAGAGACAACACAAAAGTAAGTAAGTAAGTAAGTAATATATATTTATATAGCGCTTTTCGAGACCAGGGTCACAAAGCGCTTTAACAATCAAAACAATACTCAAAACAGTACATACTTTAAAGATCAAGACAACACCGAGAACAACACAGGAGTTCGAGAAATTCAAGGAAAAGCCTGAACAAATAGAAACGTCTTAAGATGTTTCTTAAAGGAGTCAAAAGATACCTCAAACACATTTGTTTTCGGACCTTCGGGTCACCTTGACCCAGAGACAACACAAAAGATACCTCAAACACATTTGTTTTCGGACTTTCGGGTCACCTTGACCCAGAGACAACACAAAGGATACCTCAAACACATTTGTTTTCGGACTTTCGGGTCACCTTGACCCAGAGACAACACAAAGGATACCTCAAACACATTTGTTTTCGGACCTTCGGGTCACCTTGACCCAGAGACAACACAAAGGATACCTCACATACGTTTGTTTTCTGACCTTCGGGTCACCTTGACCCAGAGACAACACAAAAGATACCTCAAACACATTTGTTTTCGGACTTTCGGGTCACCTTGACCCAGAGGCAACACAAAGGATACCTCACACACATTTGTTTTCGGACTTTCGGGTCACCTTGACACAGAGACAACACAAAGGATACCTCAAACACATTTGTTTTGGGACTTTCGGGTCACCTTGACCCAGAGACAACACAAAGGATACCTCAAACACATTTGTCTGGACTTTCGGGTCACCTTGACCCAGAGGCAACACAAAAGATACCTCACACACATTTGTTTTCGGACCTTCTGGTCACCTTGACCCAAAGACAACACAAAGGATACCTCACACACATTTGTTTTTTAAGACTTTCGGGTCACCTTGACCCAGAGACAACACAAAGGATACCTCAAACATGTTTTTTTTCGGACCTTCGGGTCACCTTGACCCAGAGGCAACACAAAGGATACCTCAAACACATTTGTTTTCGGACCTTCGGGTCACCTTGACCCAGAGAGAACACAAAAGATACCTCAAACACATTTGTTTTCGGACTTTCGGGTCACCTTGACCCAGAGACAACACAAAGGATACCTCAAACATGTTTTTTTTCGGACCTTCGGGTCACCTTGACCCAGAGGCAACACAAAGGATACCTCAAACACATTTGTTTTCGGACCTTCGGGTCACCTTGACCCAGAGAGAACACAAAAGATACCTCAAACACATTTGTTTTCGGACTTTCGGGTCACCTTGACCCAGAGACAACACAAAGGATACCTCACACACATTTGTTTTCGGACTTCCGGGTCACCTTGACCCAAAGACAACACAAAGGATACCTCAAACACATTTGTTTTCGGACCTTCGGGTCACCTTGACCCAGAGACAACACAAAAGATACCTCAAACACATTTGTTTTCGGACTTTCGGGTCACCTTGACCCAGAGACAACACAAAAGATACCTCAAAAACATTTGTTTTCGGACTTTCGGGTCACCTTGACCCAGAGGCAACACAAAGGATACCTCACACACATTTGTTTTCGGACCTTCTGGTCACCTTGACCCAAAGACAACACAAAGGATACCTCAAACACATTTGTTTTCGGACCTTCTGGTCACCTTGACCCAGAGACAACACAAAGGATACCTCAAACACATTTGTTTTCGGACCTTCGGGTCACCTTGACCCAGAGACAACACAAAAGATACCTCAAACACATTTGTTTTCGGACTTTCGGGTCACCTTGACCCAGAGACAACACAAAGGATACCTCAAACGCATTTGTTTTCGGACTTTCGGGTCACCTTGACCCAGAGACAACACAAAGGATACCTCACACACATTTGTTTTCGGACCTTCTGGTCACCTTGACCCAAAGACAACACAAAGGATACCTCAAACACATTTGTTTTCGGACCTTCTGGTCACCTTGACCCAAAGACAACACAAAAGATACCTCAAACACATTTGTTTTCGGACTTTCGGGTCACCTTGACCCAGAGACAACACAAAAGATACCTCAAACACATTTGTTTTCGGACCTTCGGGTCACCTTGACCCAAAGACAACACAAAGGATACCTCAAACACATTTGTTTTCGGACCTTCTGGTCACCTTGTCCCAAAGACAACACAAAGGATACCTCAAACACATTTGTTTTCGGACCTTCTGGTCACCTTGTCCCAAAGACAACACAAAGGATACCTCAAACACATTTGTTTTCGGACCTTCTGGTCACCTTGTCCCAAAGACAACACAAAGGATACCTCAAACACATTTGTTTTCGGACCTTCGGGTCACCTTGACCCAGAGACGAGTTTGATTGACACCATCCAATAGAACGTGCCACTAAAACGATAGGATACCAGTGACCGCAGGCGACTAAGATGTTTAATTTCTGTAGAAACACTTGATCCTCTGGTCGTAGAAGGTGTTTCTGTGATGGTGATGTTCCTGCTGAGCATCTGTGTCTCTGATCATCTCACACCAGCGCCGTCATCAGGATCTGAGTGAGGCTGGTGTCAGCAGAAGTGGGTCGTCCTTCAGGAGCAGCACCTGTGTCGCTGCCAGAAGCACAGAAGGCCCAGATAAGTTCTTCCAAACCAGAACCGCTTCCTTCCAGTTCTATAAAGGTCGTCGATTATCCAAAAGGTCGCGGACCTTGAAGCTCATTCAATCGTTCATCACGAGATGTTCTGCTCTTCGTCTTCACGCGGATGAACCCGCTCTCAGGTCCAGTAAACACTCTATAGCTCAATATTGACCCGGCGTCTGACTCCGGACCGTGTCGGGGGGGTTCTGGCCTTTTTGGCTCTCGCTCGGTCCCGGATCATGGAGGAGGATCTGCTCTGAAGTCGCCCGGGTCTCCCCTGGTGCTCGCGTGACATTTAACAGTCTGGCGGTGACGACACCAGCCGTCCCATCTGCAGGGTCTCCCGGGCCGGACCTGCTGACGCACGACGTTAAAGTGACAGTTCCGCTCAGAATTCCTTCATCAACACCATGTGTGTCGACGTGACGATTCTTCTGACTGTATTTAGTCTCCGTGGTTCATCAAGAGTTCCGGGATCATCCGAGCCGGTAGAAAAACCCACTTTAAACGTGAAACATTGAGACGAGCAGAACCTAATTGTTAACGTCAACACAAACAGCGAAGTGCTGTGTAAACACCAGCGTACGGATGAGCGCAGGCCTGCAAATGAGTTTATCAGCCGGATTTAAACGCATTACAGTTTGGCTCCGGAGACCCGGAGTAGGAAATTCATCAGATTAGCTTCTTACTGTACAATCCTCGCTCCATTGTTTATCTTCGCCCGACGACGCTCGCTCAAATCCGGGTGGGACTCTGGGAGTTTGACAATCTCCTGTCAACCTGATCGTATGAGGATCAGTGATGAAGGGATGAAGGGATGAAGGGATGAAGGGATGAAGTGATGAAGTGATGAAGTGATGAAGGGATGAAGGGATGAAGTGATGAAGTGATGAAGGGATGAAGGGATGAAGGGATGAAGTGATGAAGTGATGAAGGGATGAAGGGATGAAGTGATGAAGTGATGAAGGGATGAAGGGATGAAGGGATGAAGTGATGAAGTGATGAAGTGATGAAGTAATGAAGGGATGAAGGGATGAAGTAATGAAGGGATGAAGGGATGAAGGGATGAAGGGATGAAGTGATGAGGTGATGAGTTTATGAAGTGATGAAGGGATGAAGTGATGAGGTGATGAGTTTATGAAGTGATGAAGTAATGAAGGGATGAAGGGATGAAGGGATGAAGGGATGAAGGGATGAAGGGATGAGGTGATGAGTTGATGAGTTGATGAAGGGATGAAGTGATGAAGTGATGAAGTGATGAAGCGATGAAGCGATGAAGCGATGAAGGGATGAAGTGATGAAGGGATGAAGGGATGAAGGGATGAAGGGATGAAGGGATGAAGGGATGAGGTGATGAGTTGATGAGTTGATGAAGTGATGAAGGGATGAAGGGATGAAGTGATGAAGTGATGAAGCGATGAAGCGATGAAGCGATGAAGGGATGAAGTGATGAGGTGATGAGTTTATGAAGTGATGAAGTAATGAAGGGATGAAGGGATGAAGGGATGAAGGGATGAGGTGATGAGTTGATGAGTTGATGAAGTGATGAAGGGATGAAGGGATGAAGTGATGAAGCGATGAAGCGATGAAGGGATGAAGTGATGAGGTGATGAGTTGATGAAGTGATGAAGTGATGAAGTGATGAAGTGATGAGGTGATGAGTTGATGAAGTGATGAAGTGATGAAGTGATGAAGGGATGAAGTAATGAAGTGATGAGGTGATGAGTTGATGAAGTGATGAAGTGATGAAGTGATGAAGTGATGAGGTGATGAGTTGATGAAGTGATGAAGTGATGAAGTGATGAAGGGATGAAGTAATGAAGTGATGAAGTGATGAAGTGATGAAGTGATGAAGGGATGAAGTGATGAAGTGATGAAGTGATGAAGTGATGAAGGGATGAAGTGATGAAGGGATGAAGGGATGAAGTGATGAAGGGATGATCACCAACCTCCACAAAGTCACTTGTAACAAAAGCATCTAAAACCAACAATAAATACAAGTTCATGAAAACATGGTCAGAATTCCTGGACATGGAAAATGATCGAAGTTCTTATCGAAACAAGTTCAGGATTTATTTCGACTGTGACGGTAAAACATACAGACTCGACACTTTAAATAAGAGTTTTGATTATTTCTAAATAATAAGTAATAAGTAAATGTTCTCCAAGACGCAGTAACTTCTCATCATGACCATGTTTTAAACTTATAACTTTATAAAGTTGATCTGGAATCTGGACGAACGAGAGGTTACGAGAGTCTATTATGATGTAATAATGGCTTCACTCCTCCTCCAGCTGTAATCACGCCCTGCTTTGTTTATACAATGAGTCCCTTGGATGTGGAAACTTCCCAGGATTGATGACGCGCGGTGACAAACCTGCATGCTTGACCAATCACAGCAGAGTGGGTGTGGTTATGGTCAACAAGATTTCATCTCCAGAACAACAAAATGTTTTCAGTGGGCGGAGCTTAAGATCATTTTCTAATGAAAATATTTTTATTAAAATAGAGTTTTGTACAAACACACACTGATGACACAATAGAGTCACACATCACAACAACACACACACACACTGATGATACAATAGAGTCACACATCACAACAACAAAAACACACACTGATGATACAATAGAGTCACACATCACAACAACACACACACTGATGATACAATAGAGTCACACATCACAACAACACACACACACTGATGATACAATAGAGTCACACATCACAACAACACACACACACTGATGATACAATAGATTCACACATCACAACAACACACACACACTGATGATACAATAGAGTCACACATCACAACACACACACACACTGATGATACAATAGAGTCACACATCACAACAACACACACACACTGATGATACAATAGATTCACACATCACAACAACACACACACACTGATGATACAATAGAGTCACACATCACAACAACACACACACACTGATGATACAATAGAGTCACACATCACAACACACACACACTGATGATACAATAGAGTCACACATCACAACAACACACACACACTGATGATACAATAAAGTCACACATCACAACAATACACACACACTGATGATACAATAGAGTCACACATCACAACAACACACACACACTGATGATACAATAGAGTCACACATCACAACACACACACACTGATGATACAATAGAGTCACACATCACAACAACACACACACTGATGATACAATAGAGTCACACATCACAACAAAACACACACACTGATGATACAATAGAGTCACACATCACAACAATACACACACACTGATGATACAATAGAGTCACACATCACAACACACACACACACTGATGATACAATAGAGTCACACATCACAACAACACACACACACTGATGATACAATAGAGTCACACATCACAACACACACACACACTGATGATACAATAGAGTCACACATCACAACAACACACACACACTGATGCAATAAGAATCATGAACAGCTGAACACTGCACTGTTGTCACTTTAAATCCATCTCATGTACAGTTCCCCTCCCTTTCTTATATTATTATTTTTTTTATTGTTATTTTATCTTGACTTTTTTTTGCTATATATATTTATTTTTATTTTTTTGTTACGCCGATATTTGTGGAGGGACGGCAAAGAAAGAATTTCATTGCATAGGGAAACGTGTTTCTCGATGTATATGACAATAAACACTTTGAATCTTTGAATCTTGAATCTTGAATGATACAATAGAGTCACACATCACAACAACACACACACACTGATGATACAATAGAGTCACACATCACAACAACACACACACACTGATGATACAATAGAGTCACACATCACAACAACACACACACACTGATGATACAATAGAGTCACACATCACAACAACACACACACACTGATGATACAATAGAGTCACACATCACAACAACACACACACACTGATGATACAATAGAGTCACACATCACAACACACAAACACACACTGATGATACAATAGAGTCACACATCACAACACACACACACACACTGATGATACAATAGAGTCACACATCACAACACACAAACACACACTGATGATACAATAGAGTCACACATCACAACACACAAACACACACTGATGATACAATAGAGTCACACATCACAACACACACACACACACTGATGATACAATAGAGTCACACATCACAACACACAAACACACACTGATGATACAATAGAGTCACACATCACAACACACACACACACACTGCTGATACAATAGAGTCACACATCACAACACACACACACACACTGATGATACAATAGAGTCACACATCACAACACACACACACACACTGATGATACAATAGAGTCACACATCACAACACACACACTGCTGATACAATAGAGTCACACATCACAACAACACACACACACTGATGATACAATAGATTCACACATCACAACAACACACACACACTGATGATACAATAGAGTCACACATCACAACACACACACACACTGATGATACAATAGAGTCACACATCACAACAACACACACACACTGATGATACAATAGATTCACACATCACAACAACACACACACACTGATGATACAATAGAGTCACACATCACAACAACACACACACACTGATGATACAATAGAGTCACACATCACAACACACACACACTGATGATACAATAGAGTCACACATCACAACAACACACACACACTGATGATACAATAAAGTCACACATCACAACAATACACACACACTGATGATACAATAGAGTCACACATCACAACAACACACACACACTGATGATACAATAGAGTCACACATCACAACACACACACACTGATGATACAATAGAGTCACACATCACAACAACACACACACTGATGATACAATAGAGTCACACATCACAACAAAACACACACACTGATGATACAATAGAGTCACACATCACAACAATACACACACACTGATGATACAATAGAGTCACACATCACAACACACACACACACTGATGATACAATAGAGTCACACATCACAACAACACACACACACTGATGATACAATAGAGTCACACATCACAACACACACACACACTGATGATACAATAGAGTCACACATCACAACAACACACACACACTGATGCAATAAGAATCATGAACAGCTGAACACTGCACTGTTGTCACTTTAAATCCATCTCATGTACAGTTCCCCTCCCTTTCTTATATTATTATTTTTTTTATTGTTATTTTATCTTGACTTTTTTTTGCTATATATATTTATTTTTATTTTTTTGTTACGCCGATATTTGTGGAGGGACGGCAAAGAAAGAATTTCATTGCATAGGGAAACGTGTTTCTCGATGTATATGACAATAAACACTTTGAATCTTTGAATCTTGAATCTTGAATGATACAATAGAGTCACACATCACAACAACACACACACACTGATGATACAATAGAGTCACACATCACAACAACACACACACACTGATGATACAATAGAGTCACACATCACAACAACACACACACACTGATGATACAATAGAGTCACACATCACAACAACACACACACACTGATGATACAATAGAGTCACACATCACAACACACAAACACACACTGATGATACAATAGAGTCACACATCACAACACACACACACACACTGATGATACAATAGAGTCACACATCACAACACACAAACACACACTGATGATACAATAGAGTCACACATCACAACACACAAACACACACTGATAATACAATAGAGTCACACATCACAACACACACACACACACTGATGATACAATAGAGTCACACATCACAACACACAAACACACACTGATGATACAATAGAGTCACACATCACAACACACACACACACACTGCTGATACAATAGAGTCACACATCACAACACACACACACACACTGATGATACAATAGAGTCACACATCACAACACACACACACACACTGATGATACAATAGAGTCACACATCACAACACACACACTGCTGATACAATAGAGTCACACATCACAACACACACACACACACTGATGATACAATAGAGTAACACATCACAACACACACACACACACTGATGATACAATAGAGTCACACATCACAACACACACACACACTGATGATACAATAGATTCACACATCACAACAACACACACACTGATGATACAATAGAGTCACACATCACAACAACACACACACTGATGACACAATAGAGTCACACATCACAACACACACACACTGATGACACAATAGAGTCGCACATCACAACACACACACACTGATGATACAATAGATTCACACATCACAACAACACACACACTGATGACACAATAGAGTCACACTATTTTATTCATGCATTTTACCATTTTTAAATGAAAAATACATTTTAAGAAAGATATAATGGATCTTTTTTAAATGCATTTCAACTTATTTTATAGATTTCTTTCAGTGTATTTCCCTCAGTATGATACTGATCATTTGATAAACAATTTGACTTGTTTTCACATGTTTTAATAGATACTGTTTTAATGTATGTGTACTTTTAGATTGAAACTGGTGATTAAATACAATATACTCATCAGTATTCATCTCCATAGAGAAATATAACATATAAATTCAACCATTAAATACAGTTTGTTCTCGTTTTAACTTTTTTTTTTAGTATAGAATTTCTTTGGGTTTGTGTTTTTACAAATATAAATATATATATATAAATAGTATATATATATTTAATATATATTATATTGATCCTTTTAGATACATTTTGAGAGACCAGGAAATATATTCATTTCCAATGATAAAAACAAAATAAAACTGTAATAAAATGAATGAACATTTTGATTTTTCAATGTAAATGTTATGCAGTTTATATATTTATTTAAAGTTGTATCTTATGTCATAGAATAGTTTATCTTCTCGCTGGTCCGTCGTTCCTTTTGGTCTTTTCTCTCCATCTCTACCAGTAGATGGCGCTTTTCTCCTTCACCTCGAGCAGAAAGAAGGGAGAAAAAGGAGATGAGTGAACGGCTCGCGGAGAGGAGGAGGAGGAGGAGGAGGAGGAGGAGGAGGAGGAGGAGGGATGGAAGGAAGAAGGAGGAGAGAGTTGGCGTCAGCACTCCACGCGTTAAAAGGGCAGATGGTAACGGCGGGTAACTGAGGAGAACCTCTCAGCTGGACCACAGACCAGGAGGAGAGAGAGAGAGAGAGAGAGAGAGAGAGAGAGAGAGAGAGAGAGAGAGAAGGAGGGAGGACACATGCGGCAGCAGAACCAGAGACTGGACCGAGACCAGGGAGGAAGAACAGTCCGGCGCAAGAATCTGGTGCTGAGGAGAGCGAGAAGATTCCAGGGAGGATGGAGGGATGAATGAAAGGCTGGAGAGCAGGAGCAGGAGAACCGCGAGCACTCTTCAGGAGGAGGTCCAGATCCAGGTTTCTTATCTTCTCCTCCTTCGTCGCGCGCGCGAGGAAGAGTTGAGGAACTTTTTTTCTCCTGCGAGTCCACGGGTGAAGGTCCAATGGCGTGTTACTACATCGTGATCAGTTCCACCCACCTGCGTGACGGACAGCTGCGCAGCATCAAGGGGGTCTTCAGGGGTCCCATCGGAGCCGGCAGCCAGAGGAGCACAGTAAGAGTCTTCATGGTCCTCGTTTGGTCTCCATCTCTGGGAGAGATTTAGGGGTTTTTGGAGCTTCACAGTAACTTTGATCGAATTGAAAATCGACATTTAACACAAAATACACTAAATGTAATATTGATTTATTTTACATTTATCCATAACATTGATTTATTTCCTCTGTTTTAAACAATTTAACACAACATTAAACGTCCATAAACGTGAAGTGAAGTTTCTGACTTTATTTTGCGCGACTTTTTAACGCAAAGATTTACGATCAAATCTCGCATGTTCTCGTTTAAAGTCGCGAGCGAATCCACTGACGATCCATGGAGTCCAACTGTCGTGCGTGTTGATCTCAATCTGCCAGCGCGAGTCTCTGAGGCGACACGACTCACTGTCACGCGCATCACGCACGAGTCTCTGAGCGGCGCGTGAACACCAAACTCAAGCTTTGAAAAGTTGAGAAGATGGAGCTCGTGCTACTAGTTAAGGGTTGATGGTTAGTTGGGATGGAGGTGACGGAGGGAGAGGTGCATGATGGGACAAGTGACTCAGTGGGTTGATGAAGTAGTTAGTGACGGGTTTAGTTGAAGTTTACTAGTACCACTAGTTGTTAGTGACCGATAGTTTCTTTACTTGTGAGGTTTTTAACGGAATATTTCAAACTCTTTGGCACATTCTTAACATGTGTATGTTGTCGGACTGTGGGAGGAAACCGGAGTGTCCGGAGTAGATTCACTGCAGCTCAGGAAGAAGCTACAAATGCCTGAAAATTAAATTTAAAAAAAGGTACAAAATACTATAATAACCATGTGAAATTTGTTTTATTTGTTTAGTTGTTCCCAGAATATTTATCCTCAAAGTGGATTAAACTAGATTAAATGAGTATAAAAACACAATAACCATGTTAAGATCCTGTTATTTGTGTAGTTCTTCCCAGAATATTTATTGTCAAACATGGATTAAACTAGATTAAATGAGTATAAAAACACAATAACCATGTTAAGATTGCCTTATTTGTAAGTAAGTAAGTAAGTAATATATATTTATATAGCTGTTCCCAGAATATTTATCGTCAACGTGGATTAAACTGGATTAAACGAGTATAAAACACAATAACCATGTTTGAATCCTCTTATTTGTGTAATTATTCCCAGAATATTTATTGTCAAACGTGGATTAAACTAGATTAAATGAGTATAAAAACACAATAACGGTGTTAAAATGGTCATATTTGTTTAGTTGTTCCCAGAATATTCATCCTCAATGAGGATTAAACTAGATTAATTGAGTATAAAAACACAATAACCATGTTAAGATTGCCTTATTTGTGTAGTTGTTCCCAGAATATTTATTGTCAAACGTGGATTAAACTAGATTAAATGAGTATAAAAACACAATAACCGTGTTAAAATGGTCATATTTGTTTAGTTGTTCCCAGAATATTCATCCTCAATGAGGATTAATCTAGATTAAATGAGTATAAAAACACAATAACCATGTTAAGATTGCCTTATTTGTGTAGTTGTTCCCAGAATATTCATCCTCAATGAGGATTAAACTAGATTAATTGAGTATAAAACACAATAACCATGTTAAGATTGCCTTATTTGTGTAGTTGTTCCCAGAATATTTATCGTCAACGTGGATTAAACTGGATTAAACGAGTATAAAACACAATAACCATGTTTGAATCCTCTTATTTGTGTAATTATTCCCAGAATATTTATTGTCAAACGTGGATTAAACTAGATTAAATGAGTATAAAAACACAATAACCATGTTAAGATTGCCTTATTTGTGTAGTTGTTCCCAGAATATTTATCGTCAACGTGGATTAATCTAGATTAAACAAGTATAAAAACACAATAACCATGTTTGAATCCTCTTATTTGTGTAGTTGTTCCCAGAATATTTATCGTCAACGTGGATTAAACTGGATTAAACGAGTATAAAACACAATAACCATGTTTGAATCCTCTTATTTGTGTAATTATTCCCAGAATATTTATTGTCAAACGTGGATTAAACTAGATTAAACGAGTATAAAACACAATAACCATGTTAAGATTGCCTTATTTGTGTAGTTGTTCCCAGAATATTTATCGTCAACGTGGATTAATCTAGATTAAACAAGTATAAAAACACAATAACCATGTTTGAATCCTCTTATTTGTGTAGTTGTTCCCAGAATATTTATCGTCAACGTGGATTAAACTGGATTAAACGAGTATAAAACACAATAACCATGTTTGAATCCTCTTATTTGTGTAATTATTCCCAGAATATTTATTGTCAAACGTGGATTAAACTAGATTAAACGAGTATAAAACACAATAACCATGTTAAGATTGTCTTATTTGTGTAGTTGTTCCCAGAATATTTATCCTCAACGTGGATAAAACTGGATTAAACAATTATGAAAACACAATAACCATGTTAAAATGGTTTTATTTGTGTAGTTGTTACCAGAATAGTTATCGTCACAGTGGATTAAACTAGATTAATTGAGTATAAAAACACAATAAAGTATATATTTGTTCACTCGTGCATGTCTTGAACAGTGACGTCAGTCGTAAAAAATGTTCCACCGACGGAGGCGGCTTGATTGACAGGTATGCAAAGGAGATTGACATTTGGAGAAGTGGAGTGAGATTGTTTGTTTGTTTTTTTTAAATGACACGTGAACAAATAAATCAAAGGAATATCATTAGTGAACGTGTAGAGAATACGTTTTTCATTCTCTTCCACTTACTCGCCGACGAGAGCGTGTCCCAGCTACCCAGGGATGGGGGACAATTATCCCATTATATATGTGTTTTTTATTTTGGGAGGAAACTAGAGTGCACGGAGGACACACACACACACACACACACACACACACACACACACACACACACACACACACACACACACACCCCCACACACACACACACACACACTCTAGAAATGGGATGGAACCCACAACCTTCTCATCACCTCCTTCATTTGTGTGTTTGAGCTGCTCATGAATATTCATTGTTATCTCTGCCCTGATTGGCTCATCAGTGAAGGATTTTAATCCCAGAAGCAAAGCGAACACACACTTATTCCTCCTCGTCTCCTTGATTGATCAGAGAGATTCCGGGAAGTCATTAGTTCCAAATCAGCTGCACTTAAACCCCTCCCACCGCGTGATTGTCAGCTCCTTAATCATTCTGTTTGCCCGCGTAATTAATTGCCACTTCCATTAGGTTAATTGACTCGCTTGTTGGAGGCGGAAGGAGGCAGATGGGGTTGTGGGGGAGGGTTAAGAGCTTCTTCTTCTCTTCTTCTCTTTTCTTCTCTTCACTTCTTTTTTCTCCCCGTCTGACATGTGAGGTCAGCGAGGAGTCAGGAAGGTTTTCGACCTCGTCGTCGTTTTACTCGCAGATCCAGTCGGGTCTAGAAAGTCAAGTAAATACCTTTGATAAGTGCTGTCGATAATGTTGCTGTGACATACAGTGTATATATATATATATATATACATATATATATATATATATATTCTGTCGTGTGATTGAAGTACTGAGGACTACATGTGTGCGACCAGACTTCAAACAGGAATCCATAATATTTTTACAGCCTGACAGAGGCTATAATACTACGACTATAATCTTGTGATAAAAGTATTTTATGAAATAAACTTGTAATATAAATGACTTAAAGCTCGTAATAAATGTAATAAATATCGGACTCTTTAATTGTCTTTTATTATGACTTTAATATCATAATAAATGTAATTTATATTCGAATCACTGACAGTAAAACATACTAGATAGACTTATATATATATATATAAATATATAATAGATTTGACACTTTAAATCAGAGTTTTGATTATTTTTTAAATGACAACTAATGTGAAAACTCTCCTGACATGTAGTAAATGTTCTCCAAGACGCAGTAAGTTCCTCATCATGATCATGTTTTACACTCCAGCTGTAATCATTATTATATATATGGTTTAAATCTGGTAGTAAATAGAAGATATACAACTTTAATAATCGTAATATATGTGTATTTGTAATTTATACAATAAATAAACAACTTTGATCTGGTAAAAAATAATTTACATTATTTTAATCTTGTAATCAATGTTAATTTAATCTAGTAATACATACATATATATATATATATATATATATATATACATATATATATATATATATATATATATATATATATATATATATATATATATATATATATATATATACTACTTTAATCTAAAAAAATAAAATAAATGTATTATTAAAATTATTAAAATTATTTTATTCTTTATTTCTAACTCCACATTTTTACAGCCTCAAAGTCAGACTTTGTTCTCACAGAGTTTGAAAATCCATCAAATTATTTGCATATATTTTTTAAATGCAGGAAAAAATTTAGTTTTAATTAAATAATACATTGTAAAATATTCAGTATAAACAATTCAATGAAGTCATTTCAATGTAAATACATTCATTGTAAGGAATTCTCTGTAAAAGTGAATCTCTTTACACTGAATATATTTACATTACATTTGCTTTGAATTAAATATAATTATTTCTTTTTACAACTACGTTTACACTGATTTTTAAATATATTGGTAAAAAGGTTTTAGTTTAGAATTCTTATTTAAAGTCTTTACTTCCATGTACTACTCTACTACTGACACGCCTGCAGAACTTTGTTTCCACGTATTTTTTGTTGATTTTCCTGTTTATTTGCTCATTTATAAAACAAATGTTTGTGTTTTTGATTAAACATTTTTTGTTGATCAACACTGTTGTTTAATAGTTGTTGTGTTTGTTTACTTTCGCTTCTCTATGGACAAAAATGTCACCACTATTTGGATCTAAAATGACTGATTGTTGGTTTTATTTATTCATAAATGTATTCATTATTTATTGTGTATGTGAGTTCTTCTACTAGAGCAGCCAGTGAAGAGTTTGAAGGAGAAATGTGAGTTCTTCTACTAGAGCGGCTCAGAATTCTGGCTGCAGAGTTTTGTATGAACTGCAGGCGAGACACATCCTTCTTGTTTAGTT
This sequence comes from Callionymus lyra, assembly GCF_982586985.1. Taxonomy (NCBI): domain Eukaryota; kingdom Metazoa; phylum Chordata; class Actinopteri; order Syngnathiformes; family Callionymidae; genus Callionymus; species Callionymus lyra. The sequence goes on from NC_141828.1 coordinate 4,887,924, forward strand.
GCTTTTAAAGTAAATATTACTATTTTTTTAACCATGGTATTTTAAAGTAACTGAAAAATGAACTGGTGTTGGTATCGACCACTGAAATTTTTGGTATCGTGACAACACTAGTTTGATTTGAGACAGTACTACCCTCTCGAAAGTAGTGCACTGTCTTAGAGTGTACTGTGAAGCAGTGCACTTAGAGAAGTTATTTATTCATTAAAGTTGTGTATTTCAAACTACTAGAGCGGCTCAGAATTCTTGCTGCAGAGTTTAAAGGATCAGAGAAATGTGAGTTCTCCTACTAGAGCGGCTCAGAATTCTTGCTGCAGAGTTTGAAGGATCAGAGAAATGTGAGTTCTTCTACTAGAGCGGCTCAGAATTCTTGCTGCAGAGTTTGAAGGATCAGAGAAATGTGAGTTCTTCTACTAGAGCGACTCAGAATTCTTGCTGCAGAGTTTAAAGAATCAGAGAAATGTGAGTTCTTCTACTAGAGCGGCTCAGAATTCTGGCTGCAGAAATTTGTATGAACTGCAGGCGAGACAGCGCTGTATCGAAAAGTTTTGAAAAAATTAACTGAAATGTTGGTATTGTGACAACACTATTTTGATTGGAGAGAGTACTACCCTCTTGAAAGTAGTGCACTGTCTTACAGTGTACTGTAAAGCAGTGCACATAGAGAAGTAATTTATTCATTAAAGTTGTGTATTTCAAAGTAAACGCTGGTATCGTTACAATCTTAGTTCGATGGTATTTTATCAACTACGACTCGTTTCACCATTTTTCGTGTACGATGATGTCAAAAATATATTTTAAGAATCAAACTCGTACTTTTTTAAATACATTTCAACTTTGACACTGATTTTTAAATACGTTGGATAAAAGGTTTTAGTTTTAGATTGTTTTATTAAGTCTAAGAAACATCTTAAGACGTTTCTATTTGTTCAGGCTTTTCCTTGATTTTCTGGAACTCCTGTGTTGTTCTCAGTATTATCTTGATCTTTAAAGTATGTACTTTGTTGAGTATTGTTTTGATTGTTTAAGCGCTTTGTGACCCTGGTCTGGAAAAGCGCTATATAAATAAATATTACTTACTTACTTACATTGACTTCCATGATCGGTCCTGACAGCTGCGGGGCTTCGACTCTATGATCTCAACAACAGAAGCTGATCATCACTTTAAACAAGTGTCCGACCTTTGTTTTCAGCGGACAGTAAAAGTGGTTAATGAGCAGAACGGAGTCGGTTTGAACGAGACTCGTCTCCACGAAAGCCGTCGTTCTTCATCGCGATCGTGAAATCAATCTCCGGCGCGATCATCATCCCTCAACTCTGTGGGTCGACATCGCGGCGCGATCGTATTTCACTCTCACTTCAGCCGACAGTTTGAATCGCGGCCGTAAATCATGACGAACGAGCAGCAGAGAAGCTTCCGCGCGATTAAGACGTTCAACAAGGTTTGTTTGCACTTTTATCCGCGACGTGAACTTCAATCATTATGACTAGGATGGTAAAAATACTTTGAATCGCACGTATTTGTAAATGTTTGCTTTCATCTTTATTTACATTTTCACTTTCAAGATAGTACGTTTTATATATATATATTATAACAACTTTTATTTCCTGATAAAATCAATTTAATTAAAAAATGTAGAATGGTGAGAATAATGTTGTTTATATTATATATATTTTTATCATTAAAGTGATATATATTAGGTTTATTACGACAGTAAAGTTTGTTTTACGAGATCAATTTCAAACATATTACATTAATGATGAGATTACTGTCTTTTATATTACTTTACGAAATAAAAGTCTTATTTAGAGAGAGAGTTAATCAGAAAGCTCTGAAAGTAAGAACCAGAATTTTAAAATGATCCTGAAAGAAACTGGCAGCCAGTGAAGAGTTTGAAGGAGAAATGTGAGTTCTTCTACTAGAGCGGCTCAGAATTCTTGCTGCAGAGTTTTAAGGATCGGGGAAATGTGAGTTCTTCTACTAGAGCTGCTCAGAATTCTTGCTGCAGAGTTTTAAGGATCGGGGAAATGTGAGTTCTTCTACTAGAGCAGCTCAGAATTCTTGCTGCAGAGTTTTAAGGATTGGATAAATGTGAGTTCTTCTACTAGAGCTGCTAAGAATTCTTGCTGCAGAGTTTTAAGGATCGGAGAAATGTGAGTTCTCCTACTAGAGCTGCTCAGAATTCTGGCTGCAGAATTGTAAGGATCAGAGAAATGTGAGTTCTCCTACTAGAGCGACTCAGAATTCTGGGTGCAGAATTGTAAGGATCAGAGAAATGTGAGTTATTCTACTAGAGCGGCTCAGAATTCTTGCTGCAGAGTTTTAAGGATCGGATAAATGTGAGTTCTTCTACTAGAGCTGCTAAGAATTCTGGCTGCAGAATTGTAAGGATCAGAGAAATGTGAGTTCTTCTACTAGAGCGACTCAGAATTCTCTGCAGAATTTTGTATGAACTGCAGGCGAGACAGCGTTGTATCTAAAAGTATCGAAAAAATTAACTGGTGTTGGTATTGACCACTGAAATGTTGGTATGGTGACAACACTAGTTTGATTTGAGACAGTACTACCCTCTCGAAAGTAGTGCACTGTCTTACAGTGTACTGTAAAGCAGTGCACTTAGAGAAGTGCACTGGATTCTTCCATCTTAAATTGTTCAAACGTTTTCAATTTGACTGAAGAAATCACGCTTTAAATACATTTTATTGACGATTCCAGTGGTTGGTTCTGGTGACTCTTCATCTTGAGCGGTAACTGGACTTCACCAGATACTGATCCGGTTCTGAACGCAGGAAGTTGGAGAGCGAGTGGCGTCTGGAGTCGGAGAGAGAAGAAGCGACGACAGCGTGTGATGCTTGTTGACAGACTTTGAATCGCACGTATTTGTAAATGTTTGCTTTCATCTTTATTTACATTTTCACTTTCAAGATAGTACGTTTTATATATATATATTATAACAACTTTTATTTCCTGATAAAATCAATTTAATTAAAAAATGTAGAATGGTGAGAATAATGTTGTTTATATTATATATATTTTTATCATTAAAGTGATATATATTAGGTTTATTACGACAGTAAAGTTTGTTTTACGAGATCAATTTCAAACATATTACATTAATGATGAGATTACTGTCTTTTATATTACTTTACGAAATAAAAGTCTTATTTAGAGAGAGAGTTAATCAGAAAGCTCTGAAAGTAAGAACCAGAATTTTAAAATGATCCTGAAAGAAACTGGCAGCCAGTGAAGAGTTTGAAGGAGAAATGTGAGTTCTTCTACTAGAGCGGCTCAGAATTCTTGCTGCAGAGTTTTAAGGATCGGGGAAATGTGAGTTCTTCTACTAGAGCTGCTCAGAATTCTTGCTGCAGAGTTTTAAGGATCGGGGAAATGTGAGTTCTTCTACTAGAGCAGCTCAGAATTCTTGCTGCAGAGTTTTAAGGATTGGATAAATGTGAGTTCTTCTACTAGAGCTGCTAAGAATTCTTGCTGCAGAGTTTTAAGGATCGGAGAAATGTGAGTTCTCCTACTAGAGCTGCTCAGAATTCTGGCTGCAGAATTGTAAGGATCAGAGAAATGTGAGTTCTCCTACTAGAGCGACTCAGAATTCTGGGTGCAGAATTGTAAGGATCAGAGAAATGTGAGTTATTCTACTAGAGCGGCTCAGAATTCTTGCTGCAGAGTTTTAAGGATCGGATAAATGTGAGTTCTTCTACTAGAGCTGCTAAGAATTCTGGCTGCAGAATTGTAAGGATCAGAGAAATGTGAGTTCTTCTACTAGAGCGACTCAGAATTCTCTGCAGAATTTTGTATGAACTGCAGGCGAGACAGCGTTGTATCTAAAAGTATCGAAAAAATTAACTGGTGTTGGTATTGACCACTGAAATGTTGGTATGGTGACAACACTAGTTTGATTTGAGACAGTACTACCCTCTCGAAAGTAGTGCACTGTCTTACAGTGTACTGTAAAGCAGTGCACTTAGAGAAGTGCACTGGATTCTTCCATCTTAAATTGTTCAAACGTTTTCAATTTGACTGAAGAAATCACGCTTTAAATACATTTTATTGACGATTCCAGTGGTTGGTTCTGGTGACTCTTCATCTTGAGCGGTAACTGGACTTCACCAGATACTGATCCGGTTCTGAACGCAGGAAGTTGGAGAGCGAGTGGCGTCTGGAGTCGGAGAGAGAAGAAGCGACGACAGCGTGTGATGCTTGTTGACAGAACGACGGTCTAATTAGGCAGAAACCGCTTTTGTTTCATCCAGTCTTAAGATCTTCTTCATTATCACCTTCCAGTCGCTGCTCGGCAACTCCGGAACTGGTGCGCTCCATAAATAAATGTTCTTTAATTACCTCCACGGGTGGAAAACAGAGGCGTCTGCGAGCGAGTCGCCCCGGCTGTTCGTCAGCGCGTCCACGAATAGAAGAAGTGCATCAAGAGGTTTAATTGGCAAACAAGCGCTCATGACAGTCACCTTGGATCTCCACGCTCCTCGGCGAACTCCTCGTCTCCGGCACGCGTCTGACGAAACCGCGTGAAACCATCACGTCTTCAAAAATGGGAATTACATCGTGGCGGCGGTTGTGTCGGCGCAGCAGAAAAAAAAAAGAAGAAAAAAAAGAAGAAGGGATTGCATGAGAGAAGCGAGGAGCTCGGTGGGACGGATGGATGAGTGTCTGCACTCTTAACTCCAATGAGTCAAGATCAAGCCCACGTTCATGAAAGACGCTCTGATGAGTCAGTGTTCGCTCAGAACCCTCCGCCTGAAACAAACAAATACGAGTGGAACGTGTCCTCTTGCATCACTGTTGCGCCGGAGATTGTTGTGAACCTTGTTCTGCTAATAAGAACCGAGCGTGAACCCCGAGAATTATCATCAAATATCGTTGCCGAGGTAGACCGGTCGCTCGTGAATATTCATGAGGACGAGAAGGTTGTCAACACGTTGGAGGCGGAATCCACTTAAAACAAAAGAAAAGCTTCTTGGAAAGAAAGAAAAAACTCTCTCGTGGCTTTAAAAATGCATGACTATGTGTTTTACACACGTTATATATTCATGTTTTCAGGCTCATTCATACCTTCAAATATTTATCAAGATTAAAAAAAACTTTATTGTTCAACTTCACTGTTGTTTTTCCAACATTCACAGATCAATTTAATCAGAATATTCAATGGTTGAATTAAAAGGTGGAAAATTTGAATTTCTTTATGGAAATCTTTGGGATTCTTTTAGGAAGTTGAACATTTTTTTCAATAATTAAATGAAAGAATTTGCATATTGAAAGGTTTAATTACTTTTTTTAATTGTTTAAATCGAAACAATTCAAAAAGAATGATTTTTTATTTTTACACATTTTTGTTTGATATTCATGAATAGATTTTCTAACTTCAATATTCTTTAAATCAAAGTCATTTAAATGAAATATATAAATGTTGGACATAATACAAATATGTCATTTATTTAAAACATCTTTAGTTTAAAATGTTCCTGCTTCAGAGCACAAAACAGAAAACATTACATTTTCTGGTAGTTTCAAAATAAAAGCCATTGAAACTAAAACCTCGAAAACATCATCAAATGAAATCAACACATTGACTTCCATGATTTAAAAACTGTCAATCAATTGCAAACTAAATAAAGTAATACATGAAACTGGAGTCTTGACCTTTGGGGTCAAACATGTCTGACCCACGAGCAGCTGTTGTTTCTGCAGCATCTCAGACGCTGTCATAGTGTTGAAAGGAAAACTATACGAACATTGACAACAGTTTAGTCACAAGAAAGTTAATTATTTCAGTGTTTTTTGTTTTTTTATAAAGTTTTCTGGTTTTTACCCTTAATGGCCACCATAGTTTTAACCAGCAGCAGCACAAGTGCTGTGTTTTAAATCATATTTAATAATATGCTCCATACACACTCAATTGTTACTAAAACGCCCACAAAACTGACACTTTCTACACTAAACGACTCCATCTTAGTGACGTTATAAATATATACATACAGACAGACAGACAGACAGACAGACAGACAGACAGACAGACAGACACAAACACAGACATACAGACAGACAGACAGACAGACAGACAGACAGACAGACAGACAGACAGACTGACTGACTGACTGACTGACTGACTGACTGACTGACTGACTGACTGACTGACTGACTGACTGACTGACTGACTGACTGACTGACTGACTGACTGACTGACTGACTGACTGACTGACAGACAGACAGACAGACACACAGACATACATACAGACAGACTGACAGACAGACAGACACAAACACAGACATACATTCAGACAGACAGACAGACAGACAGACAGACAGACAGACTGACTGACTGACTGACAGACACACAGACATACATACAGACAGACAGACAGACAGACAGACAGACATTCAGACAGACACAGACACAGACACAGACACAGACACAGACACAGACACAGACACACAGACAGACACACAGACAGACAGACAGACATACAGACACAAACACAGACATACATACAGACAGACAGACAGACACAGACACAGACACAGACACAGACACAGACACACAGACACACAGACACACAGACACACAGACACACAGACACACAGACACACAGACACACAGACAGACACACAGACATACAGACAGACAGACAGACAGACAGACACACAGACACACAGACACACAGACAGACACACAGACATACAGACAGACAGACAGACAGACATACACACAGACACACAGACACACAGACAGACACACAGACATACAGACAGACAGACAGACAGACAGACAGACACACAGACACACAGACACACAGACAGACATACAGACAGACAGACAGACAGACATACAGACACAAACACAGACATACATACAGACAGACAGACACAGACACAGACACAGACAGACACAGACACAGACACAGACACAGACACAGACACAGACACAGACACAGACACAGACACAGACACAGAGAGACAGACACACAGAATTGTAAACACAGACAAAACAGTTTCCAACATCAAACTCCAAGGCTGCAACATTTCTCCAACACTCAACACAAATGTGTTTCTAATGAAAGCGTCTCGTCTTCTTCTGAACATCAACTCGTGATCTTTCTCCAAAATGACAAAAAATCAAACCAACAATGTTTTTTCTCCTCCGGCTTTAATCGCTCCGGAGTGTTGAGGTATCAGAGCAGCAGGATGTTCGTGCTGTCAGCGCAAATCGTGTCCCACCGGGGGTCCGCGGCATCACGGCGGCATTTAAAATCAACAAGTCTGTGCAGGGTGTGTGTGTGAGTGTGTGTGTGTGTGTGTGTGTGTGTGTGTGTGTGTGGCATTAATTCATGATAGTCCACCAGCTGTCAGGGAATTTTTCACACCTTCCCCAATATCGGGGGCCGGAGTGGCGTTGCTATAGAAACATCGATCGGTTCAAGAACAATCATTTCCGTCGACACCGCTTGACTCGGGACGTTCGTCTGGTTCTTGTCAAGGATTCCTGAAGGTTCTGCTCACGCCTGGTGTTGTTGGTGCTGCTGGTCCTGCAGGAGCCGAGCCCACCTGACGGTCCGTGATCTTCTGTCACCAGCGTCTCGCTCCGGAGCCGACGACGCCCGACGGACCCCAGTGCCTGCTGGGTAATGAGAGTCGCTGCACACACATGTGTGTGTGTGTCAGTTCATCATGTGTCTTTGTATTTGTGTAGATTTTGCAGAGCAGGTTGTGTGTTTTTTATCAGTTGTTCTTTTAGACATTGAGAGTTGTGTGGGTTTTTGTATGCATGTGTGTAGGTGTGTGTGTGTGGGTGTCTGCGTGTGTGTGTGTGTGTGTGAGTGAGACAGAATCATAATGTTTGAAGAAATTATTTGTTTACATTTTGTGGAGCAAGTTGTGTGTTTTTATAAGGTGCTTTATTAAACATTGATAGTAGTGTGTGTTTTTGTATGTGTGTGTATGGGTGTGTGTGGGTTTGTGAGTGTGTGTTAATGTGACAGAATCAACATGTTTGAAAAAAATAATTTGTTTACATTTTGGAGAGCAGGTTGTGTGTTTTTTATCAGTTGTTCTTTTAGACATTGAGAGTTGTGTGGGTTTTTGTATGCATGTGTGTAGGTGTGTGTGTGTGGGTGTCTGCGTGTGTGTGTGTGTGTGAGTGAGACAGAATCATAATGTTTGAAGAAATTATTTGTTTACATTTTGTGGAGCAAGTTGTGTGTTTTTATAAGGTGCTTTATTAAACATTGATAGTAGTGTGTGTTTTTGTATGTGTGTGTATGGATGTGTGTGGGTTTGTGAGTGTGTGTTAATGTGACAGAATCATCATGTTTGAAAAAAATAATTTGTTTACATTTTGGAGAGCAGGTTGTGCGGGTTTTATTAGTTATTTTATTAAACACTGAGAGTTGTGTGTGTTTTTATATGTGTCTTTGTGTGTATTTACACATGTGTGTATGTGCTTGTATGTGTGACAGAATCATCATGTCTGAGGAACTGATTTGTTTCGATTTTGTGTCTCTTATTAGATTCTTTATAAAACATTCAGAGTTGTGTTGTTGTGTTTTTGTATATGTGTGTGTTTGTGTGAAGGTTTGTGTGAGTGAGACAGAATCATAATGTTTGAAGAAATGATTTGTTTCCATTTAAGAGAGCAGGTTGTGTGTGTTTTATCAGGCGTTTTTTTAAACATTGAGCGTTGTGTGTTTTAGTATATGTGTGTGTGTAGGTGTGTGTGCATGTGTGTGTTAGTGAGACAGAATCATCATGTTTTTAGAAATTCATTGTTTCCATTTAAGAGAGCAGGTTGTGTCTTTTATTAGTTGCTTTAATAAACATTGAGAGTTGTGTGGGTGTTTGTATGTGTGTGTGTTTTTACATGTGTCTGTGTGTGTGTATTTATGTGTGTGTTTGTGCTTGTATGTGAGACAGAATCATCATGTTTGAAGAAATTCATTTTTTCCATTTTGAAGAGCAGGTTGTGTGTCTTTTATTAGTTGTTTTAATAAACATTGAGAGCTGTGTGTGTTTTTATTTGTGTCTGTGTGTGTATTTACGTGTGTGTTTGTGCTTGAATGTGTGACAGAATCATCATGTTTAAAGAAATTAATTGTTTACATTTTGGAGAGCAGGTTGTGTGTCTTTTATCAGGAGCTTTGTTAAACGTTGAGCGTTGTGTGTGTGTTTGTGTGTGTTAATAGTGTTGCATGTATGTGTGCGAGTCAGTGTAGCTTCACGCTCAGTGTGTGTGTGTGTGTGTGTGTTTGTGTTAATAGTGTTGCATGCATGTGTGCGAGTCAATGTAGCTTCATGGTCAGTTTGTGTGTGTGTGTGTTAATAGTGTTGCATGAATGTGTGCGAGTCAACGTAGCTTCATGGTCAGTGTGTGTGTGTGTGTGTTAATAGTGTTGCATGAATGTGTGCGAGTCAACATAGCTTCATGGTCAGTGTGTGTGTTAATAGTGTTGCATGCATGTGTGCGAGTCAACTTAGCTTCACGGTCAGTGTGTGTGTGTGTTTGTGTTAATAGTGTTGCATGCATGTGTGCGAGTCAGTGTAGCTTCACGGTCAGTGTGTGTGTGTGTGTGTGTGTGTGTGTTAATAGTGTTGCATGCATGTGTGCGAGTCAACGTAGCTTCACGGTGAGTGTGTGTGTGTGTGTGTGTTAATAGTGTTGCATGCATGTGTGCGAGTCAGTGTAGCTTCACGGTCAGTGTGTGTGTGTGAGTGTGTGTGTTAATAGTGTTGCATGCATGTGTGCGAGTCAACATAGCTTCACGGTCAGTGTGTGTGTGTGTGTGTGTGAGTGTGTGTGTTAATAGTGTTGCATGCATGTGTGCGAGTCAGTGTAGCTTCACGGTCAGTGTGTGTGTGTGTGTGTTAATAGTGTTGCATGCATGTGTGCGAGTCAGTGTAGCTTCACGGTCAGTGTGTGTGTGTGTTAATAGTGTTGCATGCATGTGTGCGAGTCAGTGTAGCTTCACGGTCAGTGTGTGTGTGTGTGTTAATAGTGTTGCATGCATGTGTGCGAGTCAGTGTAGCTTCATGGTCAGTTTGTGTGTTAATAGTGTTGCATGAATGTGTGCGAGTCAACGTAGCTTCATGGTCAGTGTGTGTGTGTGTGTGTTAATAGTGTTGCATGCATGTGTGCGAGTCAGTGTAGCTTCACGGTCAGTGTGTGTGTGTGTGTGTTAATAGTGTTGCATGCATGTGTGCGAGTCAACGTAGCTTCACGGTCAGTTTGTGTGTGTGTGTGTTAATAGTGTTGCATGCATGTGTGCGAGTCAACGTAGCTTCACGGTCAGTGTGTGTGTGTGTGTGTGTTAATAGTGTTGCATGCATGTGTGCGAGTCAGTGTAGCTTCACGGTCAGTGTGTGTGTGTGTGTGTGTGTGTGTGAGTGTGTGTGTTAATAGTGTTGCATGCATGTGTGCGAGTCAGTGTAGCTTCACGGTCAGTGTGTGTGTGTGTGTGTGTTAATAGTGTTGCATGCATGTGTGCGAGTCAGTGTAGCTTCACGGTCAGTGTGTGTGTGTTCATCCGTCGGTTCTGAAGTGTCCGTTCTGTGTGAGACGGCGAGGACGCATGTGTGTGTGTCGGAACATGCTGTGCTCCACTGATGTGTGAAACATCACCTATGACTGAGGATCCATCTGCTCCCAGAGTCACGGAGCGCAAGAGTGTGTTCCTCGCGTGTGTCGCTGTGTGTTTACTTGGCTGAACAACTAGTTGTGTAGTTACACTAGTAAACTTCACTTCATACGATTGATGCATCTTTGTTCTGATTTATGTTGTCATCATGTGACTTGTGTAACCAACGTTAGAGCGTCACGAGCTGCAGGTCATGGGTTCACAAACATACGTTCTTCGATCCATCTTTTCATCTCGTCTTCTTCACGAGGAGGACGTCGTTCATCAGCAGCCGAGAGCGAAGAGAAGGTGGTGAACGATGGATTATTGAGTCATGGCTTCGTCAATATTTTACAATTAGTTCCGGTTGTTCCTTGTATTAGTAGCGATGACTTGTCAGCAGTGAGCTGCAGATCCTGAGATCAGACGTTCATATGTGCAGCAGGCTGTGATCATCCTGGTCGATGGCACCGGTGCCACGGAGTCATCTGGACGAAATAGAACTTCATTTGAACTGGTCCATCAGTGTCACTCTGGACACTTTAAAGTGTATATCAAAGTCACTTTACAGTTTTACTATACAGTACTAAAGTCTTCTTACGACTACTACTAAGTGTAGAAGTCATAGTCTGTTGTAGTAGTCTGGTCCGAGTCTGGTTCTGCTTGAGGTTTCTGCCTTCTGAAAGGAAGTTTTTATCACCATTGCCACGCTGTGATTCACTCTTCGTTGAGTTGCTGGATCTGTTTTTCTTTTCTCCGCTGGAGGACGTTCCAAGGCCGCATTGAAGAAGTTTCATCCATAATTAAACAGTTATGAAGAGTAAATATAATATATATTGTACATAAATATTTCATACACACTGTCTATGTTTGTGTTGACAATCTCTAATAATTAGTAAGTAAGTAAAGGTTACTTGTAAAGATCTTTCTAGACTAAGGTCACAAAGCACTTTAACAATCAAAACAATACACAGTTAAATTACATGCTTTTGGAAGGATTTCTCTCCTCTGGTCCAGAAGTTCAGGAACCATCAGTAGATTCTGATCCACAGACCTCAGAGCCCGAGCTGGGGTGTAAGTCTGGATCAGATCACTGATGGAAGGTCTGACCATGAATAGATCTGAAAGTAAGAACCAGAATTTTAAAATGATCCTGAAAGAAACTGGCAGCCAGTGAAGAGTTTGAAGGAGAAATGTGAGTTCTTCTACTAGAGCAGCCAGTGAAGAGTTTGAAGGAGAAATGTGAGTTCTTCTACTAGAGCAGCCAGTGAAGAGTTTGAAGGAGAAATGTGAGTTCTTCTACTAGAGCAGCCAGTGAAGAGTTTGAAGGAGAAATGTGAGTTCTTCTACTAGAGCAGCTCAGAATTCTGGCTGCAGAGTTTTGTATGAACTGCAGGCGAGAAGATCCTTCTGGTTTAGACATGAAAATAAACTGTTACAATAGTGTAAACGACACAAACAAATGGATTATAAGCTCAATATAATACAGTTAATTTATTTAAACATTTCAGAGTATTTTAAGAAAAAGAAAATCAATTTTTTTTTTAAATTAAAATAAAAAAAAGAAAAGAAAACTGACATGATACCACGGACAAAACCAAGATGTTCTATAAAAATGAATCTTGTTTTAGTTCATTTTTGAAGCTTTATTGTTCAATTATTGCTTTTATTTAACGCAGTTTCCGTCGTAGAATCTTAACCGAAGATAATGATAACGTGCATCATGTGTGCGTCAGCCTGTCACTCTTCATTAGCTCTCGGCCAATCGGCTTCTTCTGACGTCAACCGACTGCACCTTCGGAAGAGTTGGAAAAGTTCTAATAATAATCGAACATCAGTTGTGGAGAAAAAAAAACTTGTCATAGCAACTAAACTTTCTCGTTGTGCTGCTAATTTATAACTTTCCTCCATCTGCTAACATTCATTACTCCATCATCATCCTCCCTCCCTCCCACCACATTTACAGAGTTCATCCAAGTCGCATCGACGCCCACTCACCTCCAACACGTTACCTCAGTTTCCATGACGATGGAGTAGCGACAGCTCCACAGAAATATGCACTTAAACACTGAGCTCTCCACAACTCATTAACGTCTTTCCATGCAAACTGTTTTTCACTTAAAGGGGCCAAAACACTTTCATATGTGGAGTTGAGTTGTTTCTTTTTTTTTTGGTGTGCAGCTGAGCCCGTGTTGCCGGATCAGCAGATGAACCTGAGAGTTAGTCAGGATTGTGCTGCTCCGCGGAGCGTGACATTATGGTAAATCTGACCCGTGGGGATTCTACGGCTACAAGAGAAGCGTTTCTAGTTCAGCACTCGTGAGACGGAGCTCGCTGGAGAATCAAAGCGTCGCCATTGTTGTGAAAGATCGTCACGAAGCGTAATAAACATGATGTCACTGTGATGTTTTTCGGATGAAAGACGTTCAAATCCATCCTTACTATGATGTTTGTCACTGTGGCCGACCGGTCACTGGAACATGTCTTTGGGTTGATCCTGAGCCCGGCGGCTTGTGCTCTCGTAAAAGATGCCACGAAATGAAGATTCTTGAAGATCAGGAAACCAAGGCCGAAAACAGATACACAAAAAAAAATGACTTGTTATCCTTGTTAACATTTCACTTACTCAACCTCTAAACTTAGGAAAATGTTGTCGGAACATGATCTGGAGCTTGTAATCCATGCGTTTGTTTCTTCTCGTCTGGACTATTGTAACAGTTTGTTTTCATGTCTTAACAAGAAGGATCTTCTCGCCTGCAGTTCATACAAAACTCTGCAGCGAGAATTCTGAGCCGCTCTAGTAGAAGAACTCACATTTCTCCTTCAAACTCTTCACTGGCTTCCAGTTTCTTTCAGGATCATTTTAAAATTCTGGTTCTTACTTTCAGATCTATTCATGGTCAGACCTTCCATCAGTGATCTGATCCAGACTTACACCCCAGCTCGGGCTCTGAGGTCTGTGGATCAGAATCTACTTATGGTTCCTGAACACGGCTCAGGACCAGAGGAGAGAAATCTTTTCAGGCTGTTGCTCCTAAGCTTTGGAACGATCTTCTCTCTCTTTGACTTGATGGATCTACTGACTCCTTTAAGAAACATCTTAAGACGTTTCTATTTGTTCAGGCTTTTCCTTGAATTTCTCAAACTCCTGTGTTGTTCTCAGTATTATCTTGATCTTTAAAGTATGTACTTTTTTGAGTATTGTTTTGATTGTCTAAGCGCTTTGTGACCCTGGTCTCGAAAAGCGCTATATAAATAAATATTACTTACTAACTTACTTACTTACTTACGGCTGTAACTGTGCTCTTAAAATCAAGTATTTAAAAATAAAAACAATAATTTAATACAAAGTTATGAAAGTATTGATTGAGCATGAGCTCGATATAGAATAAAGTTCATAATATTTAGTAACTAAACTACACTCATTACAACTGCACTGAAGATTTAGATTTTGTAACTTAATGTAACTCAATAATAACATATAATTAAGAAGATATTCATATGTGTAAAAATGCTTCAGTGTTTTTCTCGTAGTTTACTATGTGCAGAGTAATTATTCATGTTAATTAAGAAGGTTTTTAAGAAATGTAATTATAGATCTGAATAAAAAAAAGGTTTGGTTTGCATTGTACATTACATTTATTTCCAAGTTTCATTTCAAATACTATATTTCTGAAGCCACTGAAATATCGTAAGATCATATATTCTGGTCTCGGTTACACGTCGTCAGATTTCCTAATTCATCAAGAAGTGTTTTGACACCGAAAACACTTCATCAAAGTTGGCTGGTGATAGTTTTCTCCTCTAATATCATGATTCACTTACAGAACATCTCTTTCTCTCATTAACCGTCTCATCAGCACATGACGTTGACTCACAGATTGGAAATTGAAATCGACTTTCCTCGTCCGTCTTCTCCTCCCGTGGCGTCATCGACCCTCGTTTCTCTTGGTCTCTCGTTTCTAATCAAACTCTGGTCCTGACATCAGCAAACTTTGTTTTCCCTTCGCTCTCGCGTCCCTCGGTCGCTCTTATTTGTTCACGTCGAGGCGGTTCAGTGGCTCCGGCAGAATCCCGAGGAGTCGGATCAGACGGCGAGACTCAGGAGACTCGGGTCGGAGACTGAATAAAGAAACTAATGCGTGATGATGGAGGCAGAAGTTAACAAGAACTGATGACATTAATGATGATACAGCAGCAGATGATGGAGGATCTGATAGTTGTTCTTGTATCACACTCACCGCAACAATGTTTAACCATTGAATAGCTATTAGCATTTAGCATTGAATAGCTATTAACATTAAGCTTTAGCTACTAGCATTAAGCATTGAATAGATATTAGCATTTAGATATAGCTATTAGCATATAGCTATAGCTATATATTAGCATTTAGCATTTATCTATAGCTATTAGCATTGAATAGCTATTAGAATTTAGCTATACCTATTAGCATTAGTACATGATTGTTGTTTTTTTCTAATATTTATATTTAAATATAACTTTATATTTTCACATACAGTATAAAGATTACCATGTTAAAACCACAACGGTGTTCAACCATTGAATAGCTATTAGCAATTAGCTATAGCAATTAGCTATTATCAATTAGCCATTAGCTATAGCTATTAGCATTGAATAGCTATTAGAATTTAGCTATAGTAAGTAAGTAAGTAAGTCATTTTTATTTGTATTGCGCTTTTCCAGACCATAGCATTAAGTATTTTCTGCTACATGCAGTTGGAGTACATGAGTGTTGTTTTTTTCTAATATTTATATTTATATGTAACTTCATATTTTCACATATAAAGATTACCATGTTAAAACCACAACAGTGTTCAATCATTGAATAGCTATTAGCATTGCATAGCCATTGGCATTTAGCTATAGCTATTAGCATTTACCATTGAATAGCTATTGGCATTTAGCTTTAGCTATTAGCTATTAGCATTTAGCTATAGCTACTAGCATTTAGCTATAGCTATTTGCATTTAGTATTTGCTGCTACACGCAGTAGAAGTACATGAGTGTGTTTTTTTCTGTAACATTTATACATATATGTGACTTTATATTGTAAAATATAAAGACTACATGTGTTCAGTAAGACTCAATTAAATGGCAGAATATTCTTTGACCTCATAACCTTTTCACCGCGACAGTTTTAATGTCGGCATTATATTCACGTTCTGACCTTTCAGATAAAAACTGAAGGAATAAAATAACATGACCGGCAAAGAAATGAACGTTAAGTGCATGAAAAAATAAGATGAACCAGAAATAGTGTATAAACTTGTAAATATTCAATAGTATTAAATATATACAGTATATATTTTAAAGGCAACAAATAGCAAAAGAAACAAGAGATAAATAATAAATACATTCCTAGATTTTCTTTGTCAGGACTGTACAAATACAGCCGTTTGTCGACGTGACATTAGCTCAACCTTTAAAAACACAAAAATTGTACCTGTGATATCATGAGATCTCCAACTTGGAGGTGCTGATCCTCTTCTTTGCCATGTTTTGCTCGGACTCACCCGTCGTATTGACCTCAATCTGCACATTTAAAAGTGAAAACCACATAAAGTAATGTTGTATTGTTCGACCTGAGGTCAAGTTGTTCGTGTAATAACACGAATATAAGATGTAATTAATGTACAATAATTAAAATATAAACAATAGTCTTTTAATTTAAAATCCATCACCATCTGAAAGTTCAAAATTCATTTTCCAAATTCACCATTTTTTTAAAAATTTGTAGCCTTTTTAAATTCAATATGAAAACGTTCCTAAAATAGTGTCATCTCCTCTCAGACTCATCCAGTCGAGCACAGAACCTCTCGCTCTTTCATTCACATCTTGCTGTAAAACAACCGTTGGAATCCGACCCTTGAATTGAGATTGTCGTGTCACTGCTTCCAACTCGTCATGTGATCGTCTGTGCGTCGCGTGATTGGCTGAGAGTTTGATCGAGTAGCTCGGTGCTCTGTTGGTAATGTCTGGAGTCACTATTATACCAACATATATTGAATTTAAAAGACTACGAATTTAAAAATCTATTGAAATTAGAGATAAATCTAAGTCAAAATTATATTTATTTATATAATTAATGTGCAATAATTAAAATAGAAACAATAGTCTTTTGAATTTAAATCCATCACCATCTGGGTCTGACACACACACACACACACACACACACACACACACACACACACACACACACAAACACACACACAGGGCTTTGAACAGGAAGTCAAACAGAAGGCCAATAAGACACGCTCGACTGGAGGCGTCAGAGGTGTGTGTGTGTGTGTGTGTGTGTGTTCAAATCGGTCTTGTGTGTCTGTTGTGCGTGATCAGAGAGTGTGTATCCTCGATTGTCATTTTCCTCGAGTCGTGTCCTCTCGGCCTCCAGGAGACGAGATAAATCCTCAAACAGTGGCGCCGACACTCGAGGGGACACTTCAGACAAAGACACCTGGAGGTCAGGGGGGCCGCCGGCGCCCCCCGTAACACCGCCACGGCCCCCCGTTACACCGCCGCCGCCCCCCCGTCACAGCGCCGCCGCAAGATCGCCGGCACGAGCGGCAGTTACTTCTAATTGCTGTTTGGAGATTAAAGGCCTTTAATTGCTGCGGTGAATCCGACACGATGTTTAATCCGCCTTCATGAGCTTGTTCCTGTCGACTAATTACACTTTTTACGGGTGCCGTCGTAAGACGTCTCCGTCTGGACCGTCCTGGGACGCTCTTTACCGAGGGTTTGGGGCGAGAGCGGATCATGTGGAAGGGTCAGTGGTGCAGAGATGACGAGGACACATCTGGACGCCGCTGCCCGCGGGACACACACATTTACATCCTCACGTTAGGAGACATGGACGTGAAATTAAGTCGTGTCCTCGTCTGCTGCAGGCCCTTCTGGTCCCGGACAGAACCGGAGAAATCATCTGTACCGTCGCTTTTATTTAAAGTCTAGGAGTCAGCGCTTGTTATTCTGCTGCACATTTTTCACTCGACTTCTATATTAAAACACTAAATCTATAAATGCTGTGTTTATATGTATTAGTCTGTCTTTCATCTGTGTGTGTTTGTTTACCTGATCTATTCTGTTTTACTCTGTTTTAATCTCTGTGTCCTTTTGACATCTTTGTGTTTTTCTCATTTGATCTATGCTCTTTGCACTTTGTTATCTCTTTGCACTTATATCTTTGCACCTTTTTCTTTTTTATTTGCACTTTGTAATCTCTGTGTACTTTGTTCTTTTTATTTGCCCTTTGTTATCTCTTTGCACGTTCCTCTTCTTATGTGCACTTTGTAATTTCTTTGTGCTTTCTTTTTTTTTAAATTTGCACTTTGTAATCTTTGTAAGTAAGTAAGTAATATTTATTTATATGTGCGTTCTTCTTTTTATTTGCACTTTGTAATCTTTGTGCTTTCTTCTTTTTATTTGCACTTTGTTATCTCTTTGCACTTTCCTCTTCTTATGTGCACTTTGTAATTTCTTTGTGCTTTCTTTTTTTTTTAATTTGCACTTTGTAATCTCTGTAAGTAAGTAAGTAATATTTATTTATATGTGCGTTCTTCTTTTTATTTGCACTTTGTAATCGTTGTGCTTTCTTCTTTTTATTTGCACTTTGTAATCTTTGTGCTTTCTTCTTTTTATTTGCACTTTGTAATCTTTGTGCTTTCTTCTTTTTATTTGCACTTTGTAATCTTTGTGCTTTCTTCTTTTTATTTGCACTTTGTAATCTTTGTGCGTTCTTCTTTTTATTTGCACTTTGTAATCTTCATGCTTTGTTCTTTTTATTTGCACTTTGTAATCTTTGTGCTTTCTTCTTTTTATTTGCACTTTGTAATCTTTGTGCGTTCTTCTTTTTATTTGCACTTTGAAATCTTTATGCTTCGTTCTTTTTATTTGCACTTTTTCCTTGTTGTTGCGTTCATGAAACTTCTGTACCTTCTATCGACTGCTGTGAACTGAAAACCTAATTTCCTCAAGGAGATCTCCAGAGGGATTAATAAAGTCAATCTAATTTAATTTAATCTAATCTAAAGAAAACACTTGAGAAAATAGCTGGGAAATGACCATGTAATCATGTAGACGACTGACCTCTCAGTTCATGTTTTAGGGGGTCAGAGGTCGATCGGATCAAAGGCGAGGAAGCTGCACATCAAAATGAAAACATGTTAATTCAACTAAAAACTAAACCAAATGGAAAACATACTAAGTCATGAAGGTTTCCAGAATCCAATGATAATTGGAAGGGAGTCGTTGAAGGTTTTAAGTGGGAGGTCAATTGATCAGGTCAATTGATCAGGTCAAGTGGGCACCAAGACCCCAGTGAAAAATGCAACTGTGTCCCATTTCGGATTAAACTTAAACCATAAATATATAAAATACTAAGTCATGGAGGTTTCCAGAATCCAATGATAATTGGAAGGGAGTCGTTGAAGGTTTTAAGCAGGAGGTCAATTGATCAGGTCAATTGATCAGGTCAATTGATCAGGTCAAGTGGGCACCAATGGACGCAGAAGATCCCAGTGAAAAATGCAACTGTGTCCAGTTTCGGAGGAAAATTAAACCATAAATATATAAAATACTAAGTCATAGAGATTTCCAGAATTTCAGCCCCTTGTTTATGCAAGAAATGGGGTCAGAAGACCCTCAAGAAAAATGTTTAATTTTGATTAATTATCTTGAAAATCAGCTCGTCGACTACTGACCTCTCAGCAAAGGTTTAGCGGCGAGGGCAACTCCCTCAGGTCAAAGGTCAGGGGGCGAATAAGTACATTTTCTAATGACATATATTTATGTAATGCACACTAAGTATTGAAAGTTTTCCATAAATTCTACTAATTCACATATTTTAAGGAGCACAAGTTGAGGCAGAAGAAAAATACAAACAAACAATCCTCGGACAATGAATTCAGTTTCATATCCTTTTTTAATGGAGGGAGGAAACCAGAGTGTCACGAACAAGGAGACCACTATAGTGTTGCCTCGATCTGGACTCAAACCTTCAACCTTCCAACAAACATTTGTAAAACAAGCGAGTGTTTTGTCCTCCTGGACACACACATGAAACGCACACCGACAAAAGGTGAAGACAATAGTATCACAGTGGTGTGTAACAAGTGGAACGCAGCACTTCATCAGGCGTGAAGACACGGGTTAGCAGTCGCCGCGTTCGCGTCGCCGTGAAGGATTGCCATTGTCTCCGGGCAACAGTCGCCATCAACATTTATTCATCTCAGTGGAGAATATCAAGGTCGAGACCACGGAGTGGACGTCCATGTCGGGGGTCACGATGGAGAGTAAATAACTGAACAAGTTTTAAATGACACAATCAAAGATGGTTTGATATATATATATATATATATATATATGAAAAGACACAAAAATAAACATAAAAGGAACCATCTTTGATTTTAATGTCATTTAAAATGTGTACAATCATTTTCACAAGCTGTAAAATATGTAAAAAATGCAATTTAATAAGAATCAGAACACAGTAATTATGAGTATTGAAAACACAACACAGAAGTATATTTACTAGTAGATTAAAGGGAGGGTACAAAATTAAATTAAAACTATGAATTGATCTGTGTTTACCATATGTTTTAGTGTTATTTTGAACACAAATCATTAATACTTTCTTCTTTTTTTTTGACTAAAAACATGAACAATGTATTAGATAGAAAGATAAACGTTATTAAATTCATGTCCTGCAGAGTTAGCATTAGCATGTTCATTGAAAACTGTCAGGTTTTTGATAGATATTGAGCATAACTTCACCACCATCGAAGATCATAAAATATTAATGGTTTCTCTTTTTTCAAATGTGATGTAAATGAAAGGAGATTCTTAACAGCTAAGCTAGTGGCTAACAATGCTAGCTGCAGTTATTCTGAGGGGAAAAAACTCTTATGTGTCCTTTTTTAGTTTATATATAGTTTTAACTGAGTATTGTTTTTGATTGTTAAGCGCTTTGAAATAACCGTTACTTACTTACTTACTTAACGCACTGAAAAATACTCCATAACAAAGCTATGTTTTTTTCAATTTAATGACAGTAAAACATTGAATATTTTCAAGTGGTTGTGGTTGAAGATGAAAAGTGTGGCCTCACAGTAAACGTGTGATATTAATATATATATAATACTATGATATTACTAGTCATGTATTCCTGAGGCGCAGGTCATGTGTGTTTAACATAACGTGAGCAGGATTGATAGGACACACATTCACACAGACATATTCCCGCGGGTGAAGCGCTGGTTATCTCGGAGCAGCCGTGATCAGGTACGAGACCCGACAGCCGGGAAAACAGGGATGACACCGAGATGCCCTTGCTCGAGGGCACATCGGCAGTGTCGGACTCGCCGCCGGTATCCCAGATGAGAGCAGAGATTCCTGAGACAGATGCTGTGATATGTTGGCACTCGGGCTCTAATGACACGGCAGACGAGTAGCAAATATTGATCAGAGTGACCCCTCTCTCTGGATCGATAGGAATGATCCCATCTAGATAACGTTACACTCGATCAATGAGGCTTTGTGTGTTCCTGAGCCGCGATACGACCTGACCGTTGTCGTGCTGAGCTCAGCTTGTGTGTGTCTGCGCGCACATGTCTGGGCGATATAACCAAACATCAATGGGAATAATTCAATTGTTTTATTCAATTATCTGTATATTATTATCTTAAATAGTGGTTGAAAGGAATCCAAAATTAATGAATGAACAGAAAGATTGAAATTCTAATTTGAATAAATTCAAAATGCATTTTCTAAATTCAACATTTTTGATTTGTAGCCTTTTAAATTCAATATAAAATGTTGCTAAAATAGTGTCATCTCCTCTCAGACTAATCCAATCGAGCACAGAACCTCTCGCTCTAATTCTTTAATTCACATCTTGCTGTAAAAACGTTGAAATCCTAACGATTAATTGTGATCCGATTGTCGTGTCACTGCTTCTACCTCGTCATGTGATCGTCTGTGCGTCGTCTGATTGGCTGAAGGTTTGATCGAGTAGCTCGGTGCTCTGTTGGTAATGTCTGGTGTCACTATTTTACCAACATATATTGAATTTAAAATACTATGAAATAAGAGATCAAATCAAAGTAAAACATATATTTATTTATGTATTTTTTTCAATAAATATTTGATTATATTTATTCAATTAAACAACTTTTATTCAACCGATAAAAATACAAAATATTGACTTTAGTTATTCAATTAAAAACAAGTGCGACCCAATATAATTCTGAAATGATTTAAATTTAAAATTAAATACTTAAAAACAACAACATTTGAAATGTTAAATTAAACAAGTGTTCAGTTTATGTATCAGGAAGTACCTTTATATACAAAAGTACATACTATATGAGTGTGTGTCCTGGTATTATTGTATGTGGGTGTGTGTGTTCGTGCTTACTCAGACACGAGAGTCTATATGGTTGAAGTGTCACTTTTTCCAGTGAGTGTGTGTGTGTAGGTGTGTGTTCGCCTGTGAGTGTGTGTTGAGGTGGTTTCGGCTGCGTAAGGTCAACCAAGGTGAGTCGTAATGGGACTCTGACCAGATCCAATCTGGGACCACTTGTGGCAAAATGAATTGGCTTCACACAAGGAAGACGAGTGTGTGTGTGTGTGTGTGTGATTGTGCGCCAGATGTCTATATGCGAGCAATTGTGTGTGTTTGCGTGCAAAGGCCACGCTTGCTGTGGGGAACTAATCTTATTTTGACAAGTTCGCACTGACAAAAGGGCACATTCATTAAAGAAAAAAAAAAAAATCAGAAGTGTAACACAACACACACATTTGGTTTGTGTCCTTTGAAAAGTGTGTGCGATCCGGAGCGTTTCACACACCAGCCGCCACACTCCAGCGCCTGCGACGAGTGTAAAATGCCACATGATTGGCGGCGGCGAGCGTCTCTGTTTCCTGCCTCCTGGTCGGCGGCTTGCGGTGAAGTCCAGGATCTCGGGTGTCGGACCTAAAGCCGGAAAATCTCCCGGGCGCCTCGCGCCGCCGCCTTCGCCGCGAGGAGGTGATTGTTTTGCTAGCGACGTGATCGGCGGGTCACCTGACGTCTAGACATCAAGGTTAAACCTGGATATGGTTTCTGGTAACAAGGACGGACGCTCGTGAGCAACTGTCCTTCTGATCGTTTCCGCATTTAACGTCCAACACTTTGTCCTTGTGAAGATAAAACACAAACCTTTATCGCAAACGTGTTCTTGTTGTTCTTACTTTAGTTTTTTTATCTGTGATTCTTCACATCGTCTTTGGTTGTGTGACTTAATTATGACCCAAATGTCTGGAAATCCTTAAAGAAAGTTGTATATCTGAACCTGCTGCTGCTGTCAACAACAAAACAATGATGACCGTACAAAAACATACAAGTACACATGTTAAAAATAATAGCAAAAATTACAATAAATACACTTATATACAGTTAAACCATTTAAAAAGGCGATAGTAAATAAAATGATGGAAATAACTAAATAAGCAGAGAATGAAATACAGTTATGATAAATAAATCAACATCAATACACATTATTACGCATCCATGGAGACAAAACACTTTAAACATTATATTTTGTATTAAATATTCTGACGACAGTAGCTATAAAGGAGCGGCGGACTCTCTCATTTCTACACTGCAGGCCACATGAAAAGGAAGATGTCAAAAAGAACCAAAGAATTATAAATATGAGCAAAAATAATTAAAATTCACTTATTAT
>NC_141828.1:4916295-4921295 GCF_982586985.1 Callionymus lyra
GGAGAGAAATCTTTTCAGGCTGTTGCTCCTAAGCTTTGGAACGATCTTCTCTCTCTTTGCGCTTGATGGATCTACTGACTCCTTTAAGAAACATCTGTGTTTGATGATCTACTGACTCCTTCAAGAAACATGTGTGTTTGATGATCTACTGACTCCTTCAAGAAACATGTGTGTTTGATGATCTACTGACTCCTTTAAGAAACATCTGTGTTTGATGATCTACTGACTCCTTCAAGAAACATCTGTGTTTGATGATCTACTGACTCCTTCAAGAAACATGTGTGTTTGATGATCTACTGACTCCTTCAAGAAACATGTGTGTTTGATGATCTACTGACTCCTTCAAGAAACATGTGTGTTTGATGATCTACTGACTCCTTCAAGAAACATCTGTGTTTGATGATCTACTGACTCCTTTAAGAAACATCTTAAGACGTTTCTATTTGTTCAGGCTTTTCCTTGAATTTCTCGAACTCCTGTGTTGTTCTCAGTATTATCTTGATCTTTGAAGTATGTACTGTTTTGAGTATTGTTTTGATTGTTAAAGCGCTTTGTGACCCTGGTCTCGAAAAGCGCTATATAAATAAATATTACTTACTTACTTACTTACTTATTATCTTCAATTTAATTCTATTGCAAAAAAAAACTTTGAAGATTTAGCTAAAATAATGCGTTTCAGAAAAAGTGTTACATATGATGTTGAGTTTTGAGTTTGAAGATTGGCAAAGAAAGATTAGCTTGTAGCGACAATCTTGCTCTGCAGAAAACTTAACATGAAAAAAAATGAAACTTTAAATCAAATTAATTTATTAATTTTAATTGTTTTTTGCACCACAATATTTACAAATATTTATTAAAAAATATTACATTGAAAGTATATAATTTCAGTAAGTGATATTGCTAGCGGTAGTTAGCCGTTAGCTCTGACGCGTATATAAAAGCTTCTGCAGTAAGTAAGTAAGTAAATAAATAAGTAATTTTTATTTAAATAGCGCTTTTCTAGACCAGGGTCACAAAGCGCTTAAACAATCAAAACAATATTCAATAAAATAAATACTTTAAAAGATCAAGATAATACTGAGAACACAACAGGAGTTCCAGAAAATCAAGGAAAAGCCTGAAAAATATGTTTCTTGAAGGAGTCAGTAGATCATCAAACACAGATGTTTCTTGAAGGAGTCAGTAGATCATCAAACACAGAGATGTTTCTTGAAGGAGTCAGTAGATCATCAAACACAGATGTTTCTTGAAGGAGTCAGTAGATCATCAAACACAGATGTTTCTTGAAGGAGTCAGTAGATCATCAAACACAGAGATGTTTCTTGAAGGAGTCAGTAGATCATCAAACACAGAGATGTTTCTTGAAGGAGTCAGTAGATCATCAAACACAGAGATGTTTCTTGAAGGAGTCAGTAGATCATCAAACACAGAGATGTTTCTTGAAGGAGTCAGTAGATCATCAAACACAGATGTTTCTTGAAGGAGTCAGTAGATCATCAAACACAGATGTTTCTTGAAGGAGTCAGTAGATCATCAAACATAGATGTTTCTTGAAGGACTCAGTAGATCACCAAACACAGAGATATTTCTTGAAGGAGTCAGTAGATCATCAAACACAGAGATGTTTCTTGAAGGAGTCAGTAGATCATCAAACACAGAGATGTTTCTTGAAGGAGTCAGTAGATCATCAAACACAGATGTTTCTTGAAGGAGTCAGTAGATCATCAAACACAGATGTTTCTTGAAGGAGTCAGTAGATCATCAAACACAGAGATGTTTCTTGAAGGAGTCAGTAGATCATCAAACACAGATGTTTCTTGAAGGAGTCAGTAGATCATCAAACACAGATGTTTCTTGAAGGAGTCAGTAGATCATCAAACACAGATGTTTCTTGAAGGAGTCAGTAGATCATCAAACACAGATGTTTCTTGAAGGAGTCAGTAGATCATCAAACACAGAGATGTTTCTTGAAGGAGTCAGTAGATCATCAAACACAGATGTTTCTTGAAGGAGTCAGTAGATCATCAAACACAGATGTTTCTTGAAGGAGTCAGTAGATCATCAAACACAGATGTTTCTTGAAGGAGTCAGTAGATCATCAAACAAAGAGATGGTTCCAAAGCTTAGGAACAACAGTCTGGAAGGATTTCTCTCCTCTGGTCCTGAAGTTCAGGAACCATCAGTAGATTCTGATCCACAGACCTCAGAGCCCGAGCTGGGGTGTAAGTCTGGATCAGATCACTGATGGAAGGTCTGACCATGAATAGATCTGAAAGTAAGAACCAGAATTTTAAAATGATCCTGAAAGAAACTGGCAGCCAGTGAAGAGTTTGAAGGAGAAATGTGAGTTCTTCTACTAGAGCGGCTCAGAATTCTGGCTGCAGAGTTTTGTATGAACTGCAGGCGAGAAGATCCTTCTGGTTTAGAAATGAAAACAAACTGTTACAATAGTCCAGGCGAGAAGACACAAACGCATGGATTAAAAGCTCCAGATCAGAACATCAAAAGTTTTTGTTCGTTCACAGTGTTTGTTTTCCTGACTCTTTCCAACACTTTCTCTCCGTACTGTAGCAACGTTCCATCATGACGGCAGAATCCACTCGGATTCCTTTTGTAAATAAAAATAAATTAGACTAAAGATTTGCGGACGACGACGTGAAGGCAGAGGCTCAGATAGTAAGTGAGACGGGAGGTGTGGGAGTGAATGGAGGGAGGAAGAGGAAGAGGAAGAGGACGAGCGAGGGAGGGAGGGAGGGAGGCGGGGAAGATAGAAACAGGAATGAAACACGGGGAAAAAGCGAGGCGAGGAGAAAAGCAATCCTGTTGGCGCTGATAGATTTCTGGGAGAACAATGTTATCTCTGTCTCTTCCACACACACACAACACACACACACAACACAACACACACAACACACACACACATATATACACTCCTTGTAATAGAGCGCTAACAAATCTTTGTCGAGGGGAACATGGATCCACGGCTTTTACTTTCACAACCCAGGAGCTCCGGAGTGAGTCGACTTCCAGGAAAAGAAACCAAACAAATGTGTGCGTCCGTTTGTGTGTTTGTACGCGTGTGCGTTTTCACGACAAATCAAGCTTTCCATGAAGGCTGTTGGATTTGGTGGAGTCGTGAAATCACGGGTTCAAAAGTGTGTTGACGCAGCAACACTTGCAACACAATGAGACTTTGAATCGTTTCAGAAGATTTAAGAACGTTTAACTTCCTTAAATAACCTGTTTTGAATTTTGTTTTTATTATTATAGAAAGTTGGTAAAGATCTGTATCTTTGATCGTCACAGTTGCAGCTTTTCTTTAGCCTTTTTTTATATTCGTATATATTTTTTAATAGGTTTAGATTTAAAATGTGTATAAAACTCTTATATTAATATTACAATATTTAAACTTTATTATAACTCATATAAATATTAAAGTGAAACTAATGTGAAGTTTAAACTCGCCTGACATGTAGTAAATGTTCTTCAAGACGCAGTAACTTCTCATCATGACCATGTTTTACACTTTATTACTTTATAAAGTTGCTCTGAAATCTGGGCGAACAAGAGGTTACGAGAGTCCATTATGATGTAATAATGGCTTCACTCCTCCAGCTGTAATCACGCCTTGCTTTGTTTATACAATAAATCCCTTGGAGGTGAAGACTTCCCGGGGTGATGACGCGCGGTGACAAACCTCCACGTTTGACCCAATGATTGCAGAGTGGATGTGGTTAAGGTCAACAAGATTTAATCTCCAGAAAAACAGTGTTTTCAGTGGGCGGAGCTTAAGATCATTTTCTAATGTCAATATTTCAATGAAAAGAGAGTTTTTTACAAACACACACACATGATACAATAGAGTCACACATCACAACAACACACACACACACTGATGATACAATAATGTCACACATCACAACAACACACACACACTGATGATACAATAGAGTCACACATCACAACAACACACACACACACTGATGATACAATAGAGTCACACATCACAACAACACACACACACACTGATGATACAATAATGTCACACATCACAACAACACACACACACTGATGATACAATAGAGTCACACATCACAACAACAAACACACACTGATGATACAATAGAGTCACACATCACAACAACACACACACACATGATACAATAGAGTCACACATCACAACAACACACACACACATGATACAATAGAGTCACACATCACAACAACACACACACTAATGATACAATAGAGTCAAAAAATCACAACAACACACACACTGATAATACAATAGAGTCACACATCACAACAACACACACACACTGATGATACAATAGAGTCACACCTCACAACAACACACACACACTGATGATACAATAGAGTCACACATCACAACAACACACACACATGATACAATAGAGTCACACATCACAACAACACACACACACTGATGATACAATAGAGTCACACATCACAACAACACACAAACACTGATGATACAATAGAGTCACACATCACAACAACACACACACATGATACAATAGAGTCACACATCACAACAACACACACACTGATAATACAATAGAGTCACACATCACAACAACACACACACACTGATAATACAATAGAGTCACACATCACAACAACACACACACACTGATGATACAATAGAGTCACACATCACAACAACACACACACACTAATAATACAATAGAGTCACACATCAAAACAACACACACACACTGATAATACAATAGAGTCACACATCACAACAACACACACACACTGATGATACAATAGAGTCACACATCACAACAACACACACACACTGATGATACAATAGAGTCACACATCACAACAACACACACACACTGATAATACAATAGAGTCACACATCACAACAACACACACACACTGATGATACAATAGAGTCACACATCACAACAACACACACACACTGATAATACAATAGAGTCACACATCACAACAACACACACACACTG
>NC_141828.1:4928795-4953795 GCF_982586985.1 Callionymus lyra
GAAGTTCATGAGTGACACGTGGCTTCGCTCGATGAAGCCGAGGACGCCCGTGTGTGCACGAGTATTAGTGCGAGTATTAGCACGAGTATAAGCGTGAGTATTAGCACGAGTATTAGCGCAAGTATTAGCACGAGTATAAGCGTGAGTATTAGCGCGAGTATTAGCGCGAGTATTAGCACGAGTATTAGCACGAGTATTAGCGCGAGTATTAGCACGAGTATAAGCGTGAGTATTAGCGCGAGTATTAGCGCGAGTATTAGCGTGAGTATTAGCGCGAGTATTAGTGCGAGTATTAGCACGAGTATTAGCACGAGTATTAGTGCGAGTATTAGCGCGAGTATTAGCGCGAGTATTAGCACGAGTATTAGCGCGAGTATTAGCGCGAGTATTAGCGCGAGTATTAGCGCGAGTATTAGCGCGAGTATTAGCGCGAGTATTAGCACGAGTATTAGCGCGAGTATTAGCGCGAGTATTAGCGCGAGTATTAGCACGAGTATTAGCACGAGTATTAGCACGAGTATTAGCGCGAGTATTAGCGCGAGTATTAGCACGAGTATTAGCGCGAGTATTAGTACGAGTATTAGCACGAGTATTAGCGCGAGTATTAGCACAAGTATTAGCGCGAGTATTAGCGTGAGTATTAGCGCGAGTATTAGTGAGAGTATTAGCGCGAGTATTAGCGTGAGTATTAGCGCGAGTATTAGCGCGAATATTAGCACGAGTATTACGACAGGAGAACATGTTTGTCATGTAAGAAAAACAACTAATGACTCCGATAAGCCTCTTGATGAAGACGCAGAACAAACGACTAAACAAGTTCTCAGTGATGTGACTCGACATCTCGTCAAAAATCACGAAGTTCCAGCGATGGGGGGGGAAGTGGGCGGGAGATTTTCGACGCTAATTAACCCACAAAAGTAAAGAGTGGACTTCAAACACCGGTCTTCACCTCCCTCTCTTTATCCCTCCATTTCCACTCCTCCATCACAGACTCCATCTCCCTCTCTGAAGTCCGGTCACAGAATCAGACGGCTAATTAAAGCCGCACATAATGAGCGAGCGGCGGCGGCGGAGGAGAGGAGCGAGGGGGGCGAAGAAGAAGACGAGTCTGGGATGTCACAATCCTTTCAAAGTGATTCATTTCATCTTCTGATGCATTTCTCTGTAAAGCTGTGATTTACTCCCTTTAAATGGACACGCTTGTTTGATTTGATTAAGTGAACGACGGGCGCACGTGGTCCTCGGTTCAATTCCCGCGCAGCTGATGTCTGCAGGGTGTTAATTAGGATTCCTTTTATGGAAAGTTAAAGGAATTCAAGGCGGCGCCCGAGGGAACCCCGGGAGAGTCGCACGGACGCCGTCGTTCTGAATTATCAGCGTGTCTGAAGAGGAAGGAGGTCTGTGAAGTGCGGACACCTCTGGGCTTTCCTTCGCTCAATTTCTATTTGTCTGGGAGTTTTTTTCTGTCCTTATGTGAAAAACACTCGCCGCTGCAATCGTACGAGAGGATTATGATACATGTCGTCAACAAAGGCGGCGACAGAGAGAACCATAGTTTCAGAATAAAGACACACTTGAAAATAAGTGACAATGAACCTTAAAATCTGGGGCCTCGTGTTCAAAGATGATCGTGGATTATACTAAAACACTGTAATCCGTAAAATGGTGCTCGTACAAAAATGCGTGCATACAAATAAAACTTGTTTTTCAATCAACGTTTAATTAATCGCAGCCTTGTTCATCCCTTTCCACGCCCTCATTTACATATTGAAATCATATTTAAATGAGTTCTCTCTGTGATCAGAAAAAACGAATGAAAACATGAATTTAAACTGGATTAACAGTTTAGATTCGTTCGTTTTAAACATTTCTGACATGGATCACATTCTTAAATTTGCAGACGAGCTCCGGTGTAAATGTTTATATTTCACATTAACAGTTATTAACCCGAATACTTTATTAACAGAGACGATCAGGGGATTATTTGAAACATCTTAAAATGGAGTTTAACGAGAATACAACTGTATATAAGTCACTAAAAGTAAGTAAGTAAGTAAGTAATATTTATTTATATAGCGCTTTTCGAGACCAGGGTCACAAAGCGCTTTAACAATCAAAACAATACTCAAAACAGTAAAAGCACTGAGTAGTGATGATGATGATTTGATCGTCTGAGCTTCATATGAATGTGTGGCACAAAACACGCTCGAATTCTTGTTACTTTAAAAAAATATATGTTTTTTGTTTACAAATGACAAATGAACGAATCATATGACGGAGTATTTATATTAGTGTTTTTCAAAGAGATCACTCCGATCACACGAGGGAAACTTTAGCTGCTTTTATTCTGAAGCTTCACCTTAATCCAATGTGATGTTGTTTCACAAGAACGTCTGTGAGTCTCGTAGAGAAAACATGAAGCGATAAGAAGCTGATTATTTTTGTTTCTTTTATTATAAAAACAAGCTCATAATTCATTTACATTTTTTTTGTGAAACAGCAGATTAAAATATTCATTATAAAACGATCGATGTCGTCTTAATAAATACAGATCATCAGTTTGGTGAATGAGAACATATTTATTAGTTTGTAAATAATTGAATAACCTTAGTGTTACTACAAACACTTGTGTGTGTGTTTGTGTTGATGTTTGATAAAAATTGATCGTAACTGTGAACATCTCAACATGACTAGTGAGGCTCACAGGCATCTGAGCAGAAAATTACAACAAAAACAAGACCTTTTTGGTCTTTTCGTTAATAATATATATATTATATATAGTGTATACTTTTATATATTATTACTTATTGTTATTAACTTATTTATTAATGTGGTACAGGGCTCATGAAATTCTGTCACATTTACGGTTTAAAAAAAACACAATATAACTTTCAACAACTTCGTTTTTCTAAAAATGTTAAACGTCTAAACCAGTGTTATTCTACTACGACGTTTACTCCGGGCACTCCGGTTTCCTCCCATAGTTCAAAAACACACAGAGGTTGATCGAGAACTTTGGGAAATTATCTATAGAGTGTGTGTGTGAATGGTTGTGTGTCTTTGTGTGTCCTGAGACAGACTGGCGTCCTGTCCAGGGTGTCCCCCACCTCTCATAAGGGATAAGACGGTAAAGACAGTGAATGAATGAATAATCCCTTATTCATCCCACATTAATAAAGGTATAACTACAGTTTAATCAGCTTTTTAAAAACAAATTCAAATACACTTTTGCTAACATTCTACTCAGACTGTGTACAAAATAATACATGAGCAACGAGATGGAAAAATAAACAAATAACAATAAATATAGGTACAAAAAAGCAACAATTACAAACACAGATGTATCACTAGATGAAAAGTTTAACTCGGGAAGATCATTTCTTTAAGCTATCATAACAGGAAGTGAAGCAACAGAGAGTCTGAACTGGACCTGTTGCCTGTTGGACGAGCTTCTCTGCTAAGACCTGGCGATGGTTGAAACACTAATACTTGGCTCTTCGAGTTGTTAGACTTAGAGATATTACATTGTGGTTTACTCACCAAGCTGTGCAGGAAATGAGTAACTCAGGTTCTCTGATCACTAGAACGACGCAGTTAACTGGACACAACACTTACTTACAAACATAAACGCAGCACAACTAAATACATTACACACTGGACTGTGATCTTATCTAATTCACATCTTTATCACATAATAAATTATTAGCAATAGCATGGACACGTTGCATCTTCCCAGGATTATCCGTGATGCTAACGTGTAATGAACGTGTGATGAACAGGTGATGCGCTCAAGGTAGTGGTAGTTGATCCAAGGCTGTAACCAATCACTGCCTTAGACCGATGTTCAACCCGCCAACTTAATTTACATATGGACAACGAAATGTTAAAATGACTAAATGTCAAAATGTATAAATACCTAAATGAATAGAAGACAAAATGTATAAATATCACAGATTTTTTCACTAGAAGAAAATATCATTTTTTCAATCTATCACGGCAGGAAGTGAAGCAACAGGAAGTCTGAACTGGACCTGTTGCTTGTTGGAAACTTGGCGACGGTTGAAACACTCAGACTTGGCTCCTGGTCGTCTTGACTCGGGAATAGAATCGACTCCAAAACACTAATGAAATTAATTGAACAGAGCTTTGACTGTTCATGAAGAGAAATTAAAGCCTTGTGTTCCATTGTGTCTCGGTGTTCATGATAGTTAAGCTAGTTCCTCAGATGTGTGGAGGGAGTTCTGTGATTGTTCGGAGCGGCTGAAGTTCATATCTTACTGCAGAGGGATTAGAAACAAATGACTCGCCTAAGAACGTTTGGTTGACGGCTCTATGGCTGTAAATCACACAAGAAAAAATGATACTTATCACTGTCCTTTTCTCTGGAGTGAGTTTGGCAAGACGAGGAAAAAAAAAGGAAAAACAGAGGTCTCAGGTTTTTATCACAGCGCTTTAATTTTGTGAATTTTCCTGTGAGTTTTATGGCTCGACTCTCCATGAAACATCCTTTCTCCTCGGCCGGTCGGCGCCGCCGCAGCCAGCGAGTGGTTTTCACAGCCAATTGGATCCGCCGGCTGCCAAATTATTTTTTGGATCAGGAGAAAAAAAGTCTTGAAACACAGGTGGGCTACGTTTCAGGGCGACTCCTGGACCCGATAGACTCGGTGAGGAAACGCACACCAGCGACACACAGACTCACACAGACTCACACAGATACTGCCGCCACCCACGCAGACACTCAAAAGAGAAACTCTCTTAGCGTCTCGATGCAGAATCTTTCACGGCTCATTTCTCCGAGCGTCTGAACAACAGAGCCCGAGATCAGATTCCATGATAGGAAGAGGATGAATAATAGAAAGAAAAAGACGAGAGGCAGAGCAGGAATAAAACGTGAAGAGAGAGACTCATTGAAGTAACGATGCAGGAATAACATCCACGTTATTGTTTCTACGTTTGTCGTTTTCTGCTCGTCTTTCAGAACATTTCATCATCAGAAGTCACTCATCTGGATCTTTGGCTCGTCTGACGAGAGCTTCGGCCTTAATTTAAGACACGTATGGCAATCGTTTCTAAATGTTTCTCTTGGATTTCTAGACAGAAAGTTGGAAACGTTGTCCTCGATGACAGGAAGTGAAGCAACAGGAAGTCTGGACTGGACCTGTTACTTTTTGGACGAGTCTCTTGGCGATGGTTGCAACACTCGTACTTGGCTCTTGCTGGACTCTGGAATAGAATCGACTCCAAAACACCAATTAAAGTTCATTAAAAGAGTTTTCACTGATAGTAAAGAGAAAGTTTAGCTAATACACACGAGTGTGTGTCAGTGTCTATGATATGTTAAATAGTTCCTCCGATGTTTTCTACGCATTAATGGAGTTTAGCGAATGTTCAGCTAAAGCGCGGAGGGATTAGCTCAGAAAACAAATGACTCACTTAGGAATGTTTGATTTATTCATTCCATGTGTCTACGGCTGAAAAACCCTCCAGAGGCGTCTTTGTTCCGTCAGTTTGTCGTTCAATATTCATGTGGAATCTTTCACTTGTAACTGATTCTTACTTACATGTCGACATGATCATGTTTTTAATAACAAATGTAGTCAAAACATGGTCGCACTGTAACAAACTATTCGTTGTGTTGATCCCAGATCCAGGCCTGAAAAAAACGCATTCATCCCCGGTGCGATTGGTTCAGTTTCCGGGGACTCGGACCTTTTCGGTGCCACCAAAATCTGAAGTGATAACTGGCTGTTTTTCAGCAACTCATTCGCTTTGACTTCACTGGTTTATCTTGTTAGTTTAAGTAAGTTTGACACCACATGGTCAAAGAACCCGGGGCGGTTCGGTTAGAAAAACAAAGGGATGCTTTATTGCTCATTTCACTGCAATGGCCTTGTTTCGTGGAGTTTTAACGAAATTGGGCAAATCTGAATTCTCCAAAATAACCTCTATTCGTCCAATTGATAAGGGAAGCGACTCTCGAAAAAAAAAGCTTCATCCAGCATTTTGGAATCTGTGCTGTATCCCAAATTGCGCACTTCTCCAAGTACACTGGTTTATAGTACACTTTAAGACAGTGCACGTACTTGCCAAGGGTTCAAATTTCAACAGTGTAGTTCTGTCTCAAATCAAACTCTGCTGCTACACACTAACAGGAAATGACTCGACAGTTTCTTCTTCTACTACTTTTTAACACTGATTGTAACCAGTCGTTGAAACACTATCACTGACACTTGACAACACTTTTCTACAATTGAAACAAGTTATTAAGTTGTTTTTCATTGTGTTAATATTATTGTTGTGTTGTTTTGTGGTAAAAAAAAGTGTTTCTCGAGACATTTACGTCAGTATCTGCTCCGAAGACGCGTCGTCAGTGACGTAGCTTCAGTTTAGCTTCAGTTTAGCTTCAGTTTAGCTTCAGTTTAGCTTCAGTTTAGCTTCAGTTTAGCTTCAGTTTAGCTTCAGTTTAGCTTCAGTTTAGCTTCAGTTTAGCTTCAGTTTAGCTTCATCTACGTCACTAAGATGGAGGACGTCGAGGGTGGAAAGTGTCCATCGATCCACACTCAATTTTATGACCAATTGAGTGCTCATTGTGCACTAGTTTTTTGCACACTTATTATTCGGACAGAATTGCGGGATTTGGGACAAAATCCGGTAAATACTCTTTTTTAACATAATATCTTCGGCTAGTAGGTCAGAATTTAACCTTTTTTTTCTCGATCGATCAACTTGTCAATTTCAGTTGCTTTGAAAATGATAAATATTGGAACTTTTTTCACCACAAACCTCGACCCAACACAGCTCGACACTGCTCTTTCTGACGGCCCTGTTACCTGGTCGCCTGTGGGCGACGCCATCATAACATAGAGCCCAAAGACCAGACACAAAAAGGCTCTAAACCTTGTCCACTGACCAACTAAACAATTTTTCAGACTAACATACTCCTGAGACGAGTCGGTGGACGAAGGTGCCTACGATGCTAACTGTTGAAACCGTAGGGTCGCAAACTCTTGTCAGCTCAGAGCCGCTGTCATCAGTCAATAACTAGAAGAAATGCGATCAGACAAGAGTGTCTCTGCAGGTTCTTCTCGCGGGGGTCCTGAGACCCTCTTCATCCGACACTCGCTCCTCACATCTGTGCGAGGGGAAGACGAGGTTGTGCGAGGAAGTGGGCCGGAGCCTAAAGACACCAGAGATGAAGCATATGGCAGCGCTTCTGGCTCAACATTGTAATGTGGAGTTTGATGCATATTTAACGCACAGGCTGGAGGGCGGAGCGGCGCTGGTGTGGGAGGAGAGCGCGTCGTCTGGGGCCAAACAAATCCAAGATGACAATCGCACACTCGGAGAGTACTTCGTATAATCCTGGAGCTGAGCTTCAAAAAGGAAGTCAAAATAGGATTTTCAGCGGCTGCAGGTGGTTTGCGAGAGTTAAACATGTGACGCTGGTTGTTGGGTTGATTCCTCGATTGTTGCCTTTGTGTTCG
Organism: Callionymus lyra; assembly: GCF_982586985.1. Taxonomy (NCBI): domain Eukaryota; kingdom Metazoa; phylum Chordata; class Actinopteri; order Syngnathiformes; family Callionymidae; genus Callionymus; species Callionymus lyra. The sequence goes on from NC_141828.1 coordinate 4,936,280, forward strand.
ATCTCTTTCTGGAATCATCAACTCAAATGATCGGAAACGATGCATCACTGAAGAGTCTGAGATCAGAGCTGACGCACAGTAATGGACATTTAATGAAATAATAAAGTGACGTCATTGTTCAAATGAATTGGTTCAAACTATTTTCTTCTTAGTGACGTGCATTTTAAGATGAAATGTCTTATTAATACTGAGGCATATATCGCATTTATTTGAAATATTTTATCACCTTCATTTCACCCTGTGATGATTTAACATGCGGTTGTCGTTGGCATGTATTTTATATTATTCATGATTCAGAAAGTTGCACATGATTATAATTAAATACATGTTGGGATCCGGCCTTGAGAAAATGTGTTTTTAAAGAAAGACGCTCATTATTTGCCTCTATGTGACTAAACAATACAAGAGGGATTTCTTGAAACAATTGTGGAATAATCTGGATTATGAAACCGTGAGCGTGGTGAGCTCTGGTTCGGCGGAAATGTTCGCATATGTTCCCCTCACGCCACGTCGGCAGGAGATCACACCCGTGGAGAGTTTCTGAATCAGACCCAACAGTTGGTGCTGTTTCCGCTCCTCAGGAACCCGAGATGTGATTATAAATCACAGGATTAAAACGAGAAAAAAAGTCAACATCCTGCAGATACTTAAAGGAGGATGTTTAACAGAATGTGTCCACCAGCTGTGGCTTCGCTCTCGTCCTCCACCACGTGCTTCAAGTCGGCTCGTATCTGCCGCTGTGACACGGTTTTGAACCTGATTCAAGCCGTGAAGCGTCTATTGTTCGAGCAGGTATGTGGGCGTGCAGCTGTTCGCTCGCCCGGTCGTGCCCGTGAGAGCCCGGTGTCAAACTAGCAGCTCTGTTCAGATGAATCCCCTCTTGTCAAACCTTTTTCTCTTTTTCCACCATTTCTTTCTGGGTTGTAAATGTTCTTCTGCTTCATTTTACTTATGGACACCCTTGAAAAAAACGTTTTTAAAGGACCTTTGTTGTAATCAAATAACTTTAGAGAATATTAAATCCCAATACATTTTCACAAACATTTTAAATTCCATTGAATCATTTAAATTTATTTTTCCCCACAGATGCAATAATTGCAAATGTTTTTTGCAGGTACTTATAATATATTGCTTAAGCTTACCTTTAATAAAGAATTTTCCATTTTTATGCTACCTATGTGTACCTTAAAAACATTTTGTGCGATAACCAGTAAAAATGTAAGTGGTCTAATGGAATCATTAGTCCTTAGGTATTAGTCCTCAAGACGGCGTGGTATTACTCCGAAAGGTAGTGTTGTATTACTTGGCAAGGTGGCGCAGTATTACTCCACAAGGTAGCGTGGTATTACCCCCTCAAGATGGCATGGTATTTCTTAGCTTAGTATTACTCCGTAAAGTGGTGTGGTATTACTCTGCGAGGGAGACAATTATTAAAGCAGTAATATGTGAGATAAAACATGTTGCTTCTGGCTACCCTCTAGTGTCAGAAGAGTGCAACTGCACCTTCTTGTAAGAATTCTGCATCGCTATGTGTTTTTTTTTTTACGCAAGGCAGTAAAATCAGAAGAGAGAAAGATGAGTTTTGTAATTTTTCTTTGGATTGTACTGTAAATTATTGTTTTGTTGCCACTCAAGTCATAACAGCCACAAAGTCCTGCAACAAACCAGCTTTAGAAAAACAAAAATGTGACTTTCAGTGGAAGAAAAAAAAACAAAATGCAAATTTAATTTCATTGCCATGTGATCACAGACTTTTGAAGGCTCTTGACTTGAGTTGAAATAGAACAAAACACAGTTGAAGTATCTGCTGTGTTAGCCCCTGACCACTGCAGCAACACAACTCTTTGGACACAACACAAGAATGGACCACTTCGCCATAAAGGCACACGCAGGAGCGATAACATAAACTCACACAAGCGAACACACATACACACACACACACACACACACACACACTTTCATATCAGTTCATTTGCCATTTAATTTGGAGCTCTGTGGTCTCAGTAGGGGGTTTGTTTGTTTCTGGACTGGATTTATGAAGAAAAACACACAATAATAAAACAGATTAAACTGCACAATAAAACCTCCACATGTAATATAGAGAGAATAAACACAAGCAGTCGAGTCAATCGCTCCAGATTGTCCCATAAAACCTCCATTATCAAGGAAGGTGTCGCTTCACTGGGTCCAGAACTGCGGCCCGACTGTAGGTTCTGTCGCAGATAACTTTGGGTTTTGGCGGCTGAGACGAGCCTGAGCGCATCTGCTGTCCAGCAAATGGTTCGATCCCACTTTTGAATGGTGAGTTTAGAAAGATTTTCTTTTTTACTGCTTCAATCCCAGCAGATGTTGATTTTCAATTCATTGACGAAACATAATCGATGATGATCTCGTAACGTTCAGCGACGTAGCAATACGACTTTCAACTTCAAAACAATGTCATTGCAAATTATTCAGAAAGAAAAACACATTTTTGCCCCTTTTTTATATTTTTTATGAAAGTCCAAACGATGACGATGAACACATGAACACGACTAAGACCAGGTGGATTAGGAAGTGGTTTAACTGCTGGTGACTGACGGATAAATTCTAGCTCGGTGCCAAAAGTAAAGCTCAGAGCATCTGCTACGAGATGGAAAACGCAGTCGGAGCAAAAAAATTAAGACTAGTATGAAAGCTGGACAGAAAGAATCTGGATTTTAAAGATTTCTTAACTGTGAAGAGAGAAATTAAAAGACTGGCATGTAGTTCTCGATCCTCCGGGAATGAGTCATTTATTGCAAGAGAGTTAATTCTTAATCTCAAGATTGTATTTATGCGTGAGTGGTGGCGTGGTATTACTCTGCAAAGTGGTTTAATGTTACTCCGCAAAGCGTCTTATTATTACTCCCCAAGGTGGCGTGTTATTAATCCGCGAGGTGGCATGGTATTACTCTGCAAAGTGGCCTGCTAGTACTCCGCAAAGTGGCGTGCTGGTACTCTGCACAGTGGCTTAGTATTACTCCCCAAGGAGGCGTGGTATTAATCCGCGAGGTGGCATGGTATTACTCTGCAAAGTGGCATGCTAGTACTCTGCAAAGTGGCTTAGTATTACTCCCCAAGGAGGCGTGGTATTAATCCGCGAGGTGGCATGGTATTACTCTGCAAAGTGGCACTCTAGTACTCCGCAAAGTGGCTTAGTATTACTCCCCAAGGAGGCGTGGTATTAATCCGCGAGGTGGCATGGTATTACTCTGCAAAGTGGCACTCTAGTACTCCGCAAAGTGGCTTAGTATTACTCCCCAAGGAGGCGTGATATTAATCCGCGAGGTGGCATGGTATTACTCTGCAAAGTGGCATGCTAGAACTGCGCAAAGTGGCGTGCTAGTACTCTGCAAAGTGGCTTAGTATTACTCCCCAAGGAGGCGGGGTATTAATCCGCAAGGTGGCATGGTATTACTCTGAAAAGTTGCGTGCTAGTACTCCGCAAAGTGGCATGCTAGTACTCCGCAAAGTGGCATGCTAGTACTCCGCAAAGTGGCGTGCTAGTACTCCGTAAAGTGGCTTAATATTACTCGGCAAAGTGGCGTTGTATTAATCAGCAAGGTGGCTTGGTATTACTCTGAAAAGTGGCGTGCTAGTACTCCGCAAAGTGGCATGCTAGTACTCCGCAAAGTGGCGTGCTAGTACTCCGTAAATTGGCTTAGTATTACTCGGCAAAGTGGCGTTGTATTAATCAGCAAGTTGGCATGGTATTACTCTGAAAGTGGCGTGCTATTAATCCACAAAGTGGCGTGGTATTACTTGCCGAGATGCCGATGTATTTCTCCGCAAGCTGGCTGGTATTACTCCGTAAAGGTAGCGTGGTATTACTCCTCAAGATGGCGAGGTATTACTCCGTGAGGTGCAGATGTTTCCTCCAAATAAAAGTAATTTATGCTTTGGATGATGCAGTTTAATCTTCACTCTCTTCAATCCCGTTTCTTTCTCTCTGCAATTTTTTTTTTTTTTACAATTTGACCTCAGCTTGACATGTAAACATCTGGAATATAGATATATATAGTAGATGTTAGTTTTCAGTTCTCTTCTGGGTGAAAGTTGCAATACATCCACAGATTCGATGTAGTATTTATCATGGTCAAAATGCTTTTTCATAATGTTTACATTTTTCGTCCTCGGGGACCAGCGATGGGTTGAGCGAGGGATGAGAGAGTTGATAAAAGAAGCTCTTCAGAGTGTGTGAGGTGAAAACATCCTCAGTCTCGACGAGTGTGTGTCTGAGCTCCGGCTCTTGTTTGTCATTAGTGCAACTACAGTACGTGAGGCGAGGAGGAAGTTCAACCCTGAGGCGGACGCAGGAAGACTGTCGGAGACACAATCATTTGTTGTCTTCGTTTCATCCAGAGGGGAAAGAGCGAAGCTTCACGTCTTCACTCCTCACACTCGTCAAGTCAGTTACGGGACGTCGGGAATCAAATCAGTTACAGCCGTCAGCCTTGTTTCGGCTAAATGTTTCGGTCCGGTTCGTAACAGACGTAAGTTTTCATCTTCCCTGCGCTTCTCTTCCGTAAATTAAAAAGCTACTAATTGGCTTCCAACAGTCAACAGAGTGCGGCTCCGAGCAGATCTTTTTTAGATTGCGCTTCTCTTTTCTGGGACAAAAGAGGCTTCAAACTGCCGACAAACAACAGAGAGCAGAAAGTGGAGCAGCAGTGGAGTCGGACTGACCGGCGTTAATATCCACTGTTCTGTGTCTTTGTGTGTTGTTGCTGTTTTACAGAAACACATAGATGTGATGAAATATTCAAGATGACATTAAAAATGCTCTTTAACCCTGAAAGCATCAGAAGAACAGAAAAGAAGTGACACAGATGAAAGTGAGGGGGACCCCATTGTGTTGTTGTTCTTCGTAGGCAGCTACACACATGAGGGGGACACCATTGTGTTGTTGTTCTTCGTAGGCAGCTACACACATGAGGGGGACACCATTGTGTTGTTGTTGTTCTTTGTAGGCAGCTACACACATGAGGGGGACACCTTTGTGTTGTTGTTGTTCTTCGTAGGCAGCTACACACATGAGGGGGACACCTTTGTGTTGTTGTTGTTCTTCGTAGGCAGCTACACACATGAGGGGGACACCTTTGTGTTGTTGTTGTTCTTCGTAGGCAGCTACACACATGAGGGGGACACCATTGTGTTGTTGTTGTTCTTCGTAGGCAGCTACACACATGAGGGGGACACCTTTGTGTTGTTGTTGTTCTTCGTAGGCAGCTACACACATGAGGGGGACACCATTTTGTTGTTGTTGTTCTTCGTAGGCAGCTACACACATGAGGGGGACACCTTTGTGTTGTTGTTGTTCTTCGTAGGCAGCTACACACATGAGGGGGACACCATTTTGTTGTTGTTCTTCGTAGGTAGCTACACACATGAGGGGGACACCATTGTGTTGTTGTTCTTCGTAGGCAGCTACACACATGAGGGGGACACCTTTGTGTTGTTGTTGTTCTTCGTAGGCAGCTACACACATGAGGGGGACACCATTGTGTTGTTGTTCTTCGTAGGCAGCTACACACATGAGGGGGACACCATTGTGTTGTTGTTGTTCTTCGTAGGCAGCTACACACATGAGGGGGACACCATTGTGTAGTTGTTGTTCTTCGTAGGCAGCTACACACATGAGGGGGACACCATTTTGTTGTTGTTGTTCTTAGTAGGCAGCTACACACATGAGGGGGACACCTTTGTGTTGTTGTTGTTCTTCGTAGGCAGCTACACACATGAGGGGGACACCATTTTGTTGTTGTTCTTCGTAGGCAGCTACACACATGAGGGGGACACCATTGTGTTGTTGTTGTTCTTCGTAGGCAGCTACACACATGAGGGGGACACCTTTGTGTTGTTGTTGTTCTTCGTAGGCAGCTACACACATGAGGGGGACACCATTTTGTTGTTGTTGTTCTTCGTAGGCAGCTACACACATGAGGGGGACACCTTTGTGTTGTTGTTGTTCTTCGTAGGCAGCTACACACATGAGGGGGACACCATTTTGTTGTTGTTCTTCGTAGGTAGCTACACACATGAGGGGGACACCATTGTGTTGTTGTTCTTCGTAGGCAGCTACACACATGAGGGGGACACCTTTGTGTTGTTGTTGTTCTTCGTAGGCAGCTACACACATGAGGGGGACACCATTGTGTTGTTGTTCTTCGTAGGCAGCTACACACATGAGGGGGACACCATTGTGTTGTTGTTGTTCTTCGTAGGCAGCTACACACATGAGGGGGACACCATTGTGTAGTTGTTGTTCTTCGTAGGCAGCTACACACATGAGGGGGACACCATTGTGTTGTTGTTGTTCTTCGTAGGCAGCTACACACATGAGGGGGACACCATTTTGTTGTTGTTGTTCTTAGTAGGCAGCTACACACATGAGGGGGACACCTTTGTGTTGTTGTTGTTCTTCGTAGGCAGCTACACACATGAGGGGGACACCATTTTGTTGTTGTTCTTCGTAGGCAGCTACACACATGAGGGGGACACCATTTTGTTGTTGTTCTTCGTAGGTAGCTACACACATGAGGGGGACACCATTTTGTTGTTGTTCTTCGTAGGTAGCTACACACATGAGGGGGACACCATTGTGTTGTTGTTGTTCTTTGTAGGCAGCTACACACATGAGGGGGACACCTTTGTGTTGTTGTTGTTCTTCGTAGGCAGCTACACACATGAGGGGGACACCATTATGTTGTTGTTGTTCTTCAACACAGGGAGGAAACTCATGACCTTTCTGTGTGTTTGTATGTGGGTTTACTCCAGGCACTCCGGTTTCCTCCCACAGTCCAAAACTTGCCAGAAGAACCTGGAATAGACCCCCATTAGGGATTAAGCGGCAGAAAATGAATGACTGAATGAATATTGTGAAGGACTTGTTTTCTCTTGTGAAATATTACCGTATCTAATTTTTAAATCTGCCTAAAGTCAGGAATGAATCCCACAGACTTGACCGTAAAACCTTTTTTAGTTCCTTGTTCCCAGCTTTAGACGCTTAATTCAGGCATTCAGTTAATAAGTCGAGCTCTCGATCCTCCGGCTGAAAGAGGACTTATTAAAGCTTACACCAAGTTTGGCCTTCAAAGTAAGTGTTCTCCGACTAAGCCCAGGATTATGACCTTGTTAGTCCAGCTTTGCAACACCCTACTCTGATTGGTTTAGAAGAGATTAGTTTTTTAAATCTGTATAGTTTTTTTCAACTTAAAAGTGAAGCTACTAGAGGGTTTGTTTATGTTTAAGATAACAACATTTTAAAGTATGAAGGTGAAAGTAGGCAGTTTGTGAGATTTGTTCTATGTGTGATTTAAAATGATCCTGAAGTCAAATGAAGTCCTGGTCAAAGCAGACACCAAGATTCATGACAGTGGGTCTAGCAGCAGGAGCAAGTCCATTTTGGAAAACCTCAGCTTTGTCTGAGTTTAGTAAAGAAGTTTTGGCTCATCCAGGACTTTATATAAATAATATAGGACTGTAGTTGTGTTTCTTTCATCTGGCTTCATTGACAAGTACAGTCGAGTGTCATCAGCATAACAGTCAAGTTTATACGAGTGTCTAGTGGAAGCATGTAGATTGTGAATAGGATTTGGCCAAGAACAGAACCTTGTGGGACACCATAGCTGACCTTAGTGTGTCGATGAGAGTTAGTTGACGTGGACATATTAATATCCGTCTGATAGATTAGATTTAAACCAGTAGATTTAAAGCAGTTACACTTATTTGTTATTTCTATATAGCTTTGATTATTTAGTTCAGATGGGACGGATTTCTCAAGTTAAATAAACACTTAGTAGACAGGTATGGCCAAATATTCACAGAGAAACCACAAAAAACAATCCACAAAACATTGGACAACAATATTTAAGTCAGATTTGTCAAAGACATTTAGAAAATACGAGTGAAATACCCCATGATCCTGCAGCCCAGTCTTCATAGGGACTGACCTCTGGTTGCCCCTGATTTAGATGGTGCTTAAAAACATAAAATATTTATGTAAAAATATTTAAATCCATGCATTTAGCGGACATTTTTCTCCAAAGTGCAATTTTCATTAACACACTGGTGGGAGTAGGCTGCCATGCAGTGCACCAGGTCACCACCAGGGATATATGTCCTGCTCAGGCACCCTCAATCCCAGCTCTTAATCTAATCCAGAGCTGGGATTGAACCAGCAACTTCCCGGGGCCACAAGCCAACCACCAATCGTCTGCACAAGGGACTACAAATGAAACATTTGTCTTGTCAGTGATGGAAACTCACAGGAAGCCAAAAAAGATTGTTTCTGGGAACATGTTCGTTGGATCACAACGACCTGTGACGAGACACAAGGACTTGTTTACGCCAGAAAAGCTTGTTATGAAAATGATGTTATCCAGTCCCATGATCGGTCCAAGTCTAAGAACATCATGTTGACGCCAAACATCTGCTTCGAAGACGTGAACTGAGATGGACACGTATTTCTGGTGAAATCACCCCTATTTCTGGTGAAGTCACCCCTACTTCTGGTGAAGTCACCCCTACTTCTGGTGAAGTCTCCGCCCAGTAACCGCCCACTGACCGCCCGGCGGGACTGGGTTCATAAAACTGAGTGAAAACCGAGTCATGACTGATAATCTAGTGTATGTTTAACAATCATCAACTTCATTAAACCATCCCTCGGACACTTTGATCCTCTTGTCTGGTTGGTTCTTCTCCTCCCACGACAGGTAACTTTCAGCTTGTGCTACTTCCTGTTTGGGTAACAGCTGGATGATACGCTGCACTTCCATTAAAAATGTAGTTTATATGAAATAATGAACAACTTTTATAGTTAAAGGGCAACTAGTGTGTTGTTGTGATGTGTGACTCTATTGTATCATCAGTGTGTGTTTGTACAAAACTCTCTTTTCATTGAAATATTGACATTAGAAAATGATCTTAAGCTCCGCCCACTGAAAACACTTTCTGGAGATGGAATTCTATTGACCATAACCACACTCACTCTGCTTTTATTGGTCAAGCATGGAGGTTTGTCACCGCGGGTCATTGATCCCGGAAGTCTCCACCTCCAAGGGACTCGTTGTATAGACAAAGCGGGTCGTGATCACAGCTGGCTGGAGGAGGAGTGAAGCCATTATTAACGTCATAATTGGTTGTTCATCCATCAACGCTCGTTGTATAAACAAAGCGGGAGTGATTACAGCTGGAGGAGGAGTGAAGCCATTATTAACGTCATAATTGTTTGTTCATCCATCAACGCTCGTTGTATAAACAAAGCGGGGCGTGATCACAGCTGGAGGAGGAGTGAAGCCATTATTAACGTCATAATTGGTTGTTCATCCATCAACGCTTGTTGTATAAACAAAGCGGGAGTGATCACAGCTGGAGGAGGAGTGAAGCCATTATTAACGTCATAATTGTTTGTTCATCCATCAACGCTCGTTGTATAAACAAAGCGGGGCGTGATCACAGCTGGAGGAGGAGTGAAGCCATTATTAACGTCATAATTGTTTGTTCATCCATCAACGCTTGTTGTATAAACAAAGCGGGAGTGATCACAGCTGGAGGAGGAGTGAAGCCATTATTAACGTCATAATTGTTTGTTCATCCATCAACGCTCGTTGTATAAACAAAGCGGGGCGTGATCACAGCTGGAGGAGGAGTGAAGCCATTATTAACGTCATAATTGTTTGTTCATCCATCAACGCTCGTTGTATAAACAAAGCGGGAGTGATTACAGCTGGAGGAGGAGTGAAGCCATTATTAACGTCATAATTGTTTGTTCATCCATCAACGCTCGTTGTATAAACAAAGCGGGGCGTGATCACAGCTGGAGGAGGAGTGAAGCCATTATTAACGTCATAATTGTTTATTCATCCATCAACGCTCGTTGTATAAACAAAGCGGGGCGTGATCACAGCTGGAGGAGGAGTGAAGCCATTATTAACGTCATAATTGTTTGTTCATCCATCAACGCTCGTTGTATAAACAAAGCGGGGCGTGATCACAGCTGGAGGAGGAGTGAAGCCATTATTAACGTCATAATTGTTTGTTCATCCATCAACGCTCGTTGTATAAACAAAGCGGGGCGTGATCACAGCTGGAGGAGGAGTGAAGCCATTATTAACGTCATAATTGTTTGTTCATCCATCAACGCTTGTTGTATAAACAAAGCGGGAGTGATCACAGCTGGAGGAGGAGTGAAGCCATTATTAACGTCATAATTGTTTGTTCATCCATCAACGCTCGTTGTATAAACAAAGCGGGGCGTGATCACAGCTGGAGGAGGAGTGAAGCCATTATTAACGTCATAATTGTTTGTTCATCCATCAACGCTCGTTGTATAAACAAAGCGGGAGTGATTACAGCTGGAGGAGGAGTGAAGCCATTATTAACGTCATAATTGTTTGTTCATCCATCAACGCTCGTTGTATAAACAAAGCGGGAGTGATCACAGCTGGAGGAGGAGTGAAGACATTATTAACGTCATAATTGGTTGTTCATCCATCAACGCTCATTGTATAAACAAAGCGGGAGTGATTACAGCTGGAGGAGGAGTGAAGCCATTATTAACGTCATAATTGTTTGTTCATCCATCAACGCTCGTTGTATAAACAAAGCGGGGCGTGATCACAGCTGGAGGAGGAGTGAAGCCATTATTAACGTCATAATTGTTTGTTCATCCATCAACGCTCGTTGTATAAACAAAGCGGGGCGTGATCACAGCTGGAGGAGGAGTGAAGCCATTATTAACGTCATAATTGTTTGTTCATCCGTCAACGCTCGTTGTATAAACAAAGCGGGAGTGATTACAGCTGGAGGAGGAGTGAAGCCATTATTAACGTCATAATTGTTTGTTCATCCATCAACGCTCGTTGTATAAACAAAGCGGGAGTGATTACAGCTGGAGGAGGAGTGAAGCCATTATTAACGTCATAATTGTTTGTTCATCTATCAACGCTCGTTGTATAAACAAAGCGGGGCGTGATCACAGCTGGAGGAGGAGTGAAGCCATTATTAACGTCATAATTGTTTGTTCATCCATCAACGCTCGTTGTATAAACAAAGCGGGAGTGATTACAGCTGGAGGAGGAGTGAAGCCATTATTAACGTCATAATTGTTTGTTCATCCATCAACGCTCGTTGTATAAACAAAGCGGGAGTGATCACAGCTGGAGGAGGAGTGAAGCCATTATTAACGTCATAATTGTTTGTTCATCCATCAACGCTCGTTGTATAAACAAAGCGGGAGTGATTACAGCTGGAGGAGGAGTGAAGCCATTATTAACGTCATAATTGGTTGTTCATCCATCAACGCTTGTTGTATAAACAAAGCGGGAGTGATCACAGCTGGAGGAGGAGTGAAGCCATTATTAACGTCATAATTGTTTGTTCACCCATCAACGCTCGTTGTATAAACAAAGCGGGGCGTGATCACAGCTGGAGGAGGAGTGAAGCCATTATTAACGTCATAATTGTTTGTTCATCCATCAACGCTCGTTGTATAAACAAAGCGGGGCGTGATCACAGCTGGAGGAGGAGTGAAGCCATTATTAACGTCATAATTGTTTGTTCATCCATCAACGCTCGTTGTATAAACAAAGCGGGGCGTGATCACAGCTGGAGGAGGAGTGAAGCCATTATTAACGTCATAATTGTTTGTTCATCCATCAACGCTCGTTGTATAAACAAAGCGGGGCGTGATCACAGCTGGAGGAGGAGTGAAGCCATTATTAACGTCATAATTGTTTGTTCATCCATCACCGTCCAGACTCGTCCTCAGGGACTAATGCAAGTCGGCGCCGTCGTTAACGACATCATGCAAACCAGTGCCGACCCTGATTAAATCAGGCGAATGTTTGTTGCTGTAACTGAATAAGGCGGAATCATTTCTGTCTGTAACGCGGTTACAGAAGCCGCCGTAATCACGTTCCGGACCGGCTGACGCTGATTGAACGGGCCAGTTTGTGACGATGAGGGATTAAAACAACATTGCGAGGTTCTGACCAGGTCAACGCTGACATGGTCCCTCTGATTGTCTTCCTCACTCTGCTGCTTCTAATCTCTGCCGCGACGGGAGTGGAAGAAGTTTGGGTTTTTTTTTTCAGGACAAAAGTTGAAATTATCCAACTTTAAAACACACACTCTGCACTCAGACCCCAGTGAAGGTCGAGTCACAGATTGAATGTCCCCGACTTTAAAAGATAAATCAATCTTCCATTAATGGAGACAGAGTGTGTGTGTGTGTGTCTCTATGTGTGTGTGAGTAAAATGTCTTCTACCCTTTAACTCTAATACATGAGTGAAAGAAAATGTAGTTTTTGTGTCTACCTCCCGTGAGCTCTAACCTTTGAAGGTTTAAAACATTTGTTGCCAGCAGCAGGTAAGACCCGAGCCGTGTTGAGAGGAACACGCTTGAACGACACAGAATCGCACCGAATCAGATGCAGCAAGTACCACATCGTGACCATGTTTTGAGCTACTTTATAAAGTTCTCCTCCGTCTGAAATCTTAGCGAAAGAGAGGTTACAAGAGTGTTTTCAGTGGGCGGGGCTTAAATTATTTTCTAATGTCAATAGTTCAGTAAAAAAAGAGTCAAACATCACTTTAACACACACTAAAATCAACACATTACTTATTTCTAATAATAATATTGTGTATTTACCACGTAATTAGGCTAATCCATGATTAAGTTGCCAATTGTATACTTATTTAATTAAGCATTTGTTAAGCTCTAAAATCTTTGTGAACAAAACCTGACAGACGTCATGTGTTTTGAGTAAAATAATATCTTATAAGCAGTAGATGATGAATTTAGATTTTTTATTAAAGACAACATGATTAAATGGAGGCTAAAAAAAACCATATAATTGTCTAATTACGACATAGATTCGATTCACTAAATGCATGTAAACACCTCAGTAGTGAGATGAACAAGGGAGTAGCTAACATGTAGCCTGCACTGCTAACATGATTTATCCTTGTGAAAGATGAAAAGAAACATTGTGTTCTTTAAATAATCACTTGACTTATCTTAAGGGTTTGTGTCAACAGGGTTATAGAAGTGATTTATTGGTTTAAATGAGTTAAATTCACATGACAGGTCTTTTGGTGCAAGTATTAGCTATTTTTGTTAGCTAGTGTTAGCAAAATTGTCTGTTGCATGTTAAGTGTCTTTATGTCTTTCTCAACTTTTTCAAATTTTTGATTAAAAGGAAGTTTCTTTGATTTATTATTGGTTTAAGAAAGTTTCACTCGCTCCTCATGACAGTTGGAAAGAGTATTAAATGTTAACTAGCGTTAACGCTACTGTCAGTCTCATCTTTAATGTTTATTTTTACTAGTGTTTACAAGTATGAAACATAGTTCATTTTAATGAATACACATTCGCCTTGCTGGTTAAATACATATTGAGTTGTTGACAGCTAACAATAAATAATAATACATGGTTATTATGCTCCTTGTTCAGATCGAAAGTTTAAAAAGACATTTTAATTAAACTATTAAATGCATCGTACAGAATAAACAAATGATGATATTAATATCACATAATATTCAAGGAAAATTAAGGACAACCTGAACATCAGAGACACGTTCAACACACTGATCACAAATACACACAAAGACACAACAAATTAAAGTCTTGACAAAATCACTAAAAATGATCATCACTGTTGATACGTATTTTCAAACTAAAGACTTTAAAAAAATCAGCGCAGCAAGTTCATCGGGAGGTCGAGCCCCTCAGCGCCCTCTATGGGCCACTCGCCTCTGGTTCCCTCAACAGCGATGTCTTGACGTGAAGATTCAACTCTAAATGCTGGTGCAGAAGATTCTGACGTCGTGGTGTTGCTTGTGTTGCAGGAGGACGGAGACTCCAGCTTCTACTGCGAGCTCTGTGACAAACAGTACGTGAGACACCAGCAGTTCGACAACCACATCAACTCCTACGATCACCATCACAAGCAGGTCAGTCGACACCAAGTGACTTTTTTGCATGAATTCCTTCAGTGGAAAAAACAATGACTTTTCGTGATCTATTATTAAATACCTCTGTTAAGGAGATACAGTGATGTTCTTTATGTTCGCAAAATAACTGTAAAAACAAGAAAAAATATTGTCATGTAACCTTTAGAAAATGTTGATAATTGGACAAGAAATGTATATTTATTTGTATTATTCTTTCAAAAATGTGTATTGTTCTCACCAGTATATGTCTATTTATACAAAACTCTCTAAACTGATATCTATGTGTTGTGCAAGACAGTTTAGGATGGATGGATGGATGGATGGATGGATGGATGGATGGATGGATGGATGGATGGATGGATGGATGGATGGATGGATGGATGGATGGATGGATGGATGGATGGATGGATGGATGGATGGATGGTTGGATGGATGGATGGATGGATGGATGGATGGATGGATGGATGGATGGATGGATGGATGGATGGATGGATGGATGGATGGATGGATGGATGGATGGATAAATAGATAGATGGATGGATGGATGGTGGATGGATGGATGGATGGATGGTGGATGGATGGATGATGGATGGATGGATGGATGGATGGTAGATGGATGGATGGATGGATGGATAAATGGTTGGATGGATGGATGGATGGATGGATGGATGGATGGATGGATAAATGGATGGATGGATGGATGGATGGATGGATGGATGGATGGATGGATGGATGGTGGATGTATGGATGGATGGATGGATGGATGGATGGATGGATGGATGGATGGTGGATGGATGGATGGATGGATGGATGGATGGATGGATGGATGGATGGATGGATGGATGGATGGATGGATGGATGGATGGATGGATGGATGGATGGATGGAAGGTTTGTTGGATGGATGGATGGATGGATGGATGGATGGATGGATGGATGGATGGATGGATAGATGGATAAATGGATGGATGGATGGATGGATGGATGGATGGATGGATGGATGGATGGATGGATGGATGGATGGATGGATGGATGGATGGATGGATGGATGGATGGATGGATGGATGGATGGATGGATGGATGGATGGATGGAAGGTTTGTTGGATGGATGGATGGATGGATGGATGGATGGATGGATGGACGGACGGATAGATGGATGGATGGATGGATGGATGGATGGATGGATGGATGGATGGATGGATGGATGGATGGATGGATGGAATTGGGATTGTGACTGCAGTTATCAGCAGACGATAGATTCATAAAAAAAACAAGAACAAATTGCAAATATAAGGAACATAAATCAAAGGAAATAACAAAAGTGTTTTAAAATAATCATTACTGTCAATGATATTTCAAATGCTAAATCAGATATTTAGTTGTGTAAATAAATATACATAAATATAATATTAAAACATAATATATAACATAAATATAAAATAATACTAATAGTATTGGGTGAACAAAGCAAACTAAATCCCATCATGGTTTCGCTGCAGTAACAATATTCAGCGTGTGATGCTCAGGACGTGAAATAGATTAAATCTATAAAATAAATGTTAAAACAACCCAAGGCTCCGCGTCACCTCATCTCCGTTGATAGTTTTACTGCAGTCGTCATAAAATATTTGATGTATTCCGTGAGCGGCGAGGGATCTTAAATCTCCAGCCAGAGGGCAGTGGAACACAGTCCCAGTGCAGAACATTGACACGTCCTCCAGGATGTTGTGGTTTGTTTAAGAGCCGCCTGTTCACAGATGGTCTGCAGAGCTGCTCCTTCTCGCCTGCAGACTGAGCTGCTGCTCATCAAAGGACACGTTCTGAGCTGGAAACCCATCGTTTGTTGAACGTCTTACACTTTGATCTCCACCCGTCAGTCATGCGTCTGATTTTAGTTTGTCTTCAAATGACAATAAACTCTTGAGTTGATTTGATATATTTCTGTAATTGATTAACTTTAGTGACAAACTTGATTAAAAATAATGAATGAATTATCTTTTTTCTTTGTTTTCATGACCAAGTTTAAGTTGGCGGTGCATTATACAACAAAGTTGATTAAGATTAAGATTAAGATTAAGATTAGATTAGATAGACTTTATTAATCCCTCTGGAGATCTCCTTTGGGAAATTAGGTTTTCAGTTCACAGCAGACAATAGAAAGTACAGCAAGCTTCATAAAAAGAACAAGAGAAATTAAAAGAGCAAAGTGCAAAGAGATAACAAAGTGCAAATAAAAAGTGCAAAGAGATAACAAAGTGCAAATAAAAAGTGCAAAGAGATAACAAAGTGCAAATAAAAAGTGCAAAGAGATAACAAAGTGCAAATATAAAGTGCCTAGTTTTCCTATCTATCTATTTATATTGAAGTTGTTGATACCTTTACTTCTGCTACATTTTAATCAACTGTTTTTTTTAGTATTTTTTATATTTGGGAGAATAAAGGTTATTGCATGAAATTACAGACAAATTATAATTATTATTTTATTTATTTTAGAATTAAATATATTATAACTTTTCCCTTGAACCAAAATTACATTTTGGTACGTAAGTAAGTAGTAATAAGTAATAGTTGTAGAGCGCTTTTCCAGACCAGGGTCACAAAGCACTTAAACTATCAAAACAATACTCAATAAAATATATACTTAAAAGATCAATATAACACCGAGACGAACAAAAGAGTCTCAGAAAATAAAGGAAAAGCCTGAACGAATAAAAGTGTCTTTAGATCCGTGAAATGTGAGTTCTTCTACTGGAGCAGGTTCTCGCTGCAGAGTTTTGTATCGACTGCAGGCGAGACACATCCTTCTTGTTTAGACACGACAACAAACTGTTACAACAGTCCAAACAAGAACGTGACAATGTTCTCTCTCGTAACTGCACCAGCAGTAACCGACGAACGAAGGCAGAATCTTGACTTTTTTCTTGTGTCAGCGTCGACGGTGTTACTCGACTCAAGCAGGATTTGTTTCACGTTAATTCATCAGAGCTGGAATTACCGGCAAATAATCCACCAGTTAAATACTCCTGGAAGCTCAACTCCAACGGTTTCTTAATGCTTTAACTAAACATTTGACCGGTAGAAGAACCAAAGTTGCTGCTTCTCTTTGTCTTGGATGACAGATCTGAACCATAAAGAGAGTTTACAGTAGAAGAAAAACAAGAATTAAAGAAAGGAAAATATAAAATATGTATATTTTCTAAATTTACTATGATGAAAAAATGTCCGTCAGGCAGAAACATTTCTTCTCCAACCGGGGGCGTCGGGTTGGTCGTGGCGATAGAGCCTCGGGTCATAGGTCATAGTTAGTCATGCTCCTCGACACCAAAAAAAAAGTGACCCCCCCGGGACAGGTGGAGGTCGCTATCGAGCCGGAAAGGTCACCATTTTCAGATCGTGACTTTTGCCGAACGAGCAGACCGAGGCTGCCCAAATTTTGGAAGGTCACAGTCGTCTCTTGAATCGCTTGGTTGTCCCAGGACGCTGCTGCAGGGCCGCAAAGTTGGCACAAAACTCGCCATTCAGAAACCTTTACGCCCCTAAT
>NC_141828.1:4958795-4976295 GCF_982586985.1 Callionymus lyra
AGTGTAGGAGGGTCCATGGGGGTGCTGGAGAGAACTCGGGATCTGATGACGTGGTGAAGATCCTGGATCAGCAACAGCTCTGGAGGTGGAGTCCTGGATCAGCAGCCAAACAAAGTACAAGCTTTACGATCGTGACCGGACACACTTTCTCCTGGCAACTGTACAGGTCAATAGTCCCCGAGCTTCAGAAACGCTATATTTAAGGCAAATTTCCCGTCCGGGAGGTCGTCTCTTTCCGGCCAAATGGTCCTTTCAAGTTCCCTGTGTACCGATCCCCGGTAAAGAGACATCCTGATTTGTTTTCTTGTAATCTAATCATTCAAATGTTCTCGGGTGGGGGTTTACGTCTTTTAGCCCCCCTTTCCCGGGTGTGTCTTGCTTCGTTCTTTGATCTACGATTTAAGGTGTGATTTGCAGATAAACAGATGTTTTAAATAACTGGTGTCGTATCTAATTCTGATCCAAGCTTGTCTTGAAACAGTGTGAATCAGTCTGGAGTGGAATGTTGATTGTGAGTGTTTAGTCAAACGTTTAAGCTCTTAGATCAAGCGAGTAATTTAGACTTTATATTTTGATTATCTTTTAGCATTAATTTAAGTATGGCGTATATGTTTATAATCATTTTAATCTGACTTTCAGTAATAACAGGGTCGTTACCTCATTTTTTAAAAATGCGTCGACGAGAAAACACGAGTGTGGTAGAAGCTACACAACCGACAAGAACCTCTTCCTGCATTGCAACAAGAAAAAACGACAAACTAGCCTCAACAATTTCCCAGGATTTGCATAATTGATCCGAAACGTTTGCAGAGATCCTGCTAAGAAAAAAAACGCTCCTTCATCTAAAACCTCTCGCTCTCCGTCACGCCTCACCCCACACACTTCAGCGTCTTATCGCTTCTTCCCCTCCAACCAGGACGTGGTTCTCATCCCTCCGTCGTCGTGGTGCGTTTGCACCTGAACGTTCACGTTGTTCCCTGAATCCTCCCTGCTGTTGGCGAGAAAATGAAGTGGCAACATATAATGAGCGCTACATCACGGGCTCTAATAGTAACACTTAAAGTGTCTCACACCAGTCGACAAATTGCTCATAATAGCGCTAACAGCTTGTTTACCATTTATAAATAATAAATAAGCACTTAAAAAGTCGTTTTAAGAGTCGCGCTCCGTCATTGTGTGTTTAGTTTGTTCGCATACGTTTCTCACAGAAGCTTTCGTACGTTTCATTGTCTTCTGTGGTCGATTTATCAGGAAACTTTAATGTTGGAAGTGAGTTTGTTGTGTAGCTGATCATGAGATCATGAGATCATAAGATCATGAGATCTTGATATCATAAGATCATGAGATCTTGAGATCATGAGATCATGAGATCATAAGATCATGAGATCTTGATATCATAAGATCATGAGATCTTGAGATCATAAGATCATGAGATCTTGATACCATAAGATCATGAGATCTTGATATCATGAGATCATGAGATCATAAGATCATAAGATCATGAGATCTTGATATCATGAGATCATGAGATCATAAGATCATAAGATCATGAGATCTTGATATCATGAGATCATGAGATCATAAGATCATAAGATCATGAGATCTTGATATCATAAGATCATGAGATCTTGATATCATAAGATCATGAGATCTTGATATCATGAACCAGGAGATAAACATGAACCGAGAGGCATGAATGTAAAAATTTAAACACATACAAATATACAAAATATACACAAATACAAACAATACACAAAACACATGTCATGTTTAAAACATACTCA
This sequence comes from Callionymus lyra, assembly GCF_982586985.1. Classification (NCBI taxonomy): domain Eukaryota; kingdom Metazoa; phylum Chordata; class Actinopteri; order Syngnathiformes; family Callionymidae; genus Callionymus; species Callionymus lyra. The sequence goes on from NC_141828.1 coordinate 4,960,580, forward strand.
TGGAGCATATATTTGAAATACAAACAGTAAAACACACATAGTCATCAAAACACATTCATGGTGAATAAGTACGGACACAAAACACACACATCATGGTCAAAATGTACTCATGGAACATATTTATAAAAATACAAACAACAAAACACACATCATGTTCAAAATGTACTCATAGAACATATTTAGGAAATACAAACCCTAAAACACACATTATGTTCAAAATGTACTCATATTTATGAAATACAAACAGTAAAACACACAACATGTTAAACATGTACTCATGGAACATATTTATCAAATACAAACACTAACACACAACATGGTCAAAACAAACAAATGTATTCATTGACCATATATTTGAAATACAACCAGTAAAACACACATCATAGTTGAATGAACTCTTTGAGCATATATATCAAACAATAAAACACACATGGTGGTCAAAATTTACTCATGGAATATATTTATGAAATACAAACGGTGAAACACACATCGTAGTCAAATGTACTCACAGAGCATAGGTATAAAATACAAACACTAAAAAACAAAACACAAACTGTGGTCAAAATGTACTCATGGATTAAATGTATAAAATACAAACACAAAAAAATCCACAAACATCGTAGACAAATGTACTCACAGAGCATATGTATAAAATACAAACACTAAAAAACAAAACACAAACTGTGGTCAAAATGTACTCATGGATTAAATGTATAAAATACAAACACAAAAAACCCCACAAACATCGTAGACAAATGTACTCACAGAGCATAGGTATAAAATACAAACACTAAAAAACAAAACACAAACTGTGGTCAAAATGTACTCATGGATTAAATGTATAACATACAAACACAAAAAAACCCACAAACATCGTAGACAAATGTACTCACAGAGCATAGGTATAAACTAAAAACATTAAATAACAAAACACACATCATGGGCAAGTGTATACTTGTATAAGTATGAAATACAAACAGTGGGAGACAAAACACACATCATGGTCAAAAGTAAGTTTTTCTTGTGGTAAAAAGTAACTATTTTAGCAGTTTGTGTAGTAGTCGTTGTTGTAAATTACTGGGTGTCATCGTCTTTGTCACAACTGTACGAGTACATTTCTGTGGTCAGGATAGAAGTTGCGGTTCAGTTTTGTTTGTTTGCGCATCGAGGCAATTACAGGGATTTGTTGACGGTCCATTAAAGAAAAAGATTTTCCTCTTGTCGTGATAATTAATACATCACACACACTTGTTTACGTTTGCATGTGTAAATATTGCAGTACATCTCTGTGTGTGAAGCGCTGCCGTCGCTCAAGTGGGCTGCTGACCTCGGGCCAACGCAGCAGCTTCTTATGATAGGAAAAGATAAAAATAAAGCAGATAATCACACAGAGGTCGCGGCCCAGATGAGATTCAGCTGCAAACCTCAAGTGATGATGAGGGTTCATCTGGCGCCGGCCCAACCCCGCGCAGGATGGTCCACGTCCTCCTTGAGCTCACGCCCACACAACTGGAATGTAGGTCTTCACCAGAAAATAGTCCCTGAAGATGAGATCAAACATGGAAGAAGTTGCATTTATGTATGACGGGCGGAATTTAAATACAGAGAAAGAAAGAAAAAAAAAAAGATCTCAGGGAAGAATCAAAAAGCGAAAGATTGTCGACACTAAATAAAAAACATCTGGCGGTGCTTGATGGGGATTTTCAGCGCCGGCTAATCTCCATCGAGCAGGAGACCCGGGTCGCCTTTGCACCAGGAGCCGACGGTATCGGCTGTCAGCGCCGTTCTCAGATCCGCAACAATGCAGTCGGCTCCTGGCGGAAGAGGAAAAGAAGCGTGACCAAATTGATTTTCGGCTGGATTTCAGATCCTCGCCGGTGTTTCCTCCTTTCGATTGTTCTCCTCCGCTCGCACCTCTTCTTTAAATTCCTTTTCATCCTCTCTCTCTCTCTCTCTCTCCCCCCTCAGCGCTCCTGGTTCCGGGCCCATGTTCAGATCCACCACCGTCGCGGTCGACCAGACCGATCAGACGCCGGGGCTGATGGAGACCTGGGCCGGCCTGCGAGCCAACACCGGCCCGAGTGGATCAAGTAAGACACCGTCACGTCTTCTGTGGATGATCCAGCTTCACTGGTAGATGAACAACCGCAGTAGATTTCTCTTGATATCAAGGGATGAGCTGAAGCTGGAAGATTCTGCGAGACATACACCGGGAGTGTTAACACACACATTAGTATCCCGCTTGATCCTTCTTATTACATGAGACGTGATGGATCTTTTGAGTGTTCCACGTTTCAACATTTAAATGCTAATTTTCGGCAATTTTCTCGTCCACCTCCCCCGTACTTCAGTTTGAGGTCACAATTCTGAGTCTGAATCTGATGGACGACTCACAAGTGGGTAATGAGTATCTGTGTGTGAGGTTATTCCAGCGACGTCGTTCAAGAGGAGGATTTAAGAGCATTGTCGCTATTTGAGGCATATTTCAAATCGCTTTAGTGGCAAGGATTTCTGAAGGTCTTCGGTGGAGCCACAGCTGTTGGTACTTATCGTTGAAAATATACTCTGGTAGCATAAGTATGATATACAAACACTAAAAAACAAAACACACATGGTGGTCAAAACAAACTATTGGAAATTAAGTTTGATATACAAACACTATAACACAAAACACACACGGTGGTCAAAACAAACTGATGGAGCATATGTGTTATATACAAACACTATAACACAAAAGACACACGGTGGTCAAAACAAACTGATGGAGCATAAGTATTATATACAAACACTATAACACAAAAGACACATGGTGGTCAAAACAAACTGATGGAGCATAAGTATTATATACAAACACTATAAAACAAAACACACACGGTGGTCAAAACAAACTGATGGAGCATAAGTATTATATACAAACACTATAACACAAAAGACACATGGTGGTCAAAACAAACTGATGGAGCATAAGTATTATATACAAACACTATAATACAAAAGACACACGGTGGTCAAAACAAACTGATGGAGTATAAGTATTATATACAAACACTATAATACAAAAGACACACGGTGGTCAAAACAAACTGATGGAGCATAAGTATTATATACAAACACTATTACACAAAAGACACACGGTGGTCAAAACAAACTGATGGAGCATAAGTATTATATACAAACACTATAACACAAAAGACACACGGTGGTCAAAACAAACTGATGGAGCATAAGTATTATATACAAACACTATAACACAAAACACACACGGTGGTCAAAACAAACTGATGGAGCATAAGTATTATATACAAACACTATAAAACAAAACACACACGGTGGTCAAAACAAACTGATGGAGCATAAGTATTATATACAAACACTATAACACAAAACACACATGGTGGTCAAAACAAACTGATGGAGTATAAGTATTATATACAAACACTATAATACAAAAGACACATGGTGGTCAAAACAAACTGATGGAGCTTAAGTATTATATACAAACACTATAATACAAAAGACACATGGTGGTCAAAACAAACTGATGGAGCATAAGTATTTTATACAAACACTATAACACAAAAGACACATGGTGGTCAAAACAAACTGATGGAGCATAAGTATTATATACAAACACTATAACACAAAAGACACACAGTGGTCAAAACAAACTGATGGAGCATACGTGTTATATACAAACACTATAATACAAAAGACACACGGTGGTCAAAACAAACTGATGGAGCATAAGTATTATATACAAACACTATAACACAAAAGACACACGGTGGTCAAAACAAACTGATGGAGCATACGTGTTATATACAAACACTATAACACAAAAGACACACGGTGGTCAAAACAAACTGATGGAGCATATGTGTTATATACAAACACTATAACACAAAAGACACACAGTGGTCAAAACAAACTGATGGAGCATAAGTATTATATACAAACACTATAACACAAAAGACACACGGTTGTCAAAACAAACTGATGGAGCATAAGTATTATATACAAACACTATAACACAAAAGACACACGGTTGTCAAAACAAACTGATGGAGCATAAGTATTATATACAAACACTATAAAACAAAACACACACGGTGGTCAAAACAAACTGATGGAGCATACGTGTTATATACAAACACTATAATACAAAAGACACACGGTGGTCAAAACAAACTGATGGAGCATAAGTATTATATACAAACACTATAACACAAAAGACACACGGTGGTCAAAACAAACTGATGGAGCATACGTGTTATATACAAACACTATAACACAAAAGACACACGGTGGTCAAAACAAACTGATGGAGCATATGTGTTATATACAAACACTATAACACAAAAGACACACGGTGGTCAAAACAAACTGATGGAGCATAAGTATTATATACAAACACTATAACACAAAAGACACACGGTTGTCAAAACAAACTGATGGAGCATAAGTATTATATACAAACACTATAACACAAAAGACACACGGTTGTCAAAACAAACTGATGGAGCATAAGTATTATATACAAACACTATAACACAAAAGACACACGGTGGTCAAAACAAACTGATGGAGCATAAGTATTATATACAAACACTATAACACAAAAGACACACGGTTGTCAAAACAAACTGATGGAGCATAAGTATTATATACAAACACTATAACACAAAAGACACACTGTGGTCAAAACAAACTGATGGAGCATAAGTATTATATACAAACACTATAACACAAAAGACACACGGTGGTCAAAACAAACTGATGGAGCATAAGTATTATATACAAACACTATAACACAAAAGACACACGGTGGTCAAAACAAACTGATGGAGCAAAAGTATTATATACAAACACTATAACACAAAAGACACACGGTGGTCAAAACAAACTGATGGAGCATAAGTATTATATACAAACACTATAAAACAAAACACACACGGTGGTCAAAACAAACTGATGGAGCATAAGTATTATATACAAACACTATAACACAAAACACACATGGTGGTCAAAACAAACTGATGGAGTATAAGTATTATATACAAACACTATAATACAAAAGACACATGGTGGTCAAAACAACCTGATGGAGCATATGTGTTATATACAAACACTATAACACAAAAGACACACGGTGGCAAAACAAACTGATGGAGCATACGTGTTATATACAAACACTATGACACAAAAGACACACGGTGGTCAAAACAAACTGAGGGAGCTTAAGTATTATATACAAACACTATAACACAAAAGACACACAGTGGTCAAAACAAACTGATGGAGCATACGTGTTATATACAAACACTATAACACAAAAGACACACGGTGGTCAAAACAAACTGATGGAGCTTAAGTATTATATACAAACACTATAACACAAAAGACACACTTTGGTCAAAACAAACTGATGGAGCATAAGTATTATATACAAACACTATAACACAAAAGACACACGGTGGTCAAAACAAACTGCTGGAGCATAAGTATTATATACAAACACTATAACACAAAAGACACATGGTGGTCAAAACAAACTGATGGAGCATAAGTATTATATACAAACACTATAACACAAAAGACACACGGTGGTCAAAACAAACTGATGGAGCATAAGTATTATATACAAACACTATAAAACAAAACACACATGGTGGTCAAAACAAACTGATGGAGCATAAGTATTATATACAAACACTATAACACAAAACACACATGGTGGTCAAAACAAACTGATGGAGTATAAGTATTATATGCAAACACTATAATACAAAAGACACACAGTGGTCAAAACAAACTGATGGAGCATACGTGTTATATACAAACACTATAACACAAAAGACACACGGTGGTCAAAACAAACTGATGGAGCATACGTGTTATATACAAACACTATGACACAAAAGACACACGGTGGTCAAAACAAACTGATGGAGCTTAAGTATTATATACAAACACTATAACACAAAAGACACACTGTGGTCAAAACAAACTGATGGAGCATAAGTATTATATACAAACACTATAACACAAAAGACACACGGTGGTCAAAACAAACTGATGGAGCATAAGTATTATATACAAAAACATACACAAAACACACATGGTGGTCAAAACAAACTGATGGAGCATAAGTATTATATACAAAAACATACACAAAACACACATGGCGGTCAAAGTGAAAAGTTCCTCAAATGTAACCTGCCAACGGTCTCTGTCTGTTCAATCCAAAATATTTTCCAGTACTTGTGTAATCAATCAGATCCAAGAATTATTCCCATGATCTACATTTATTTTCTCTACCAAACTAAATCCACGATGCACATCCGCAGTCGTCGTGTCCAAAAGTAAAACAAAGTCTCTCCACACATCCATTGACACTCACTTTTGTTTTTTCGGGGGGATTTTCCCGTCTCGTTTGAATTCAGAATTTGTCCCGATTTGATCCCACAAGGAATTTAGCAATGACTGATTCATTTTTCTAAGAAATTTAACAGCCACGTTTGTGTCAAAGAGGAGAAAAGATGGGTTGTCTCTCTGTCTCCTCTAAAAATATATCACTTGAATATTCAGCGGCTTCTTTTTTCCCCTCACGTTAAAGCCGATATCAGTGGAAGAATAATGGGGAGGAAAAGCTCCTCTCCAGAGATTCACTGTGGTTTAACATCCAACATAACAAGACCAATAACAGATTTGACAAGTTCTCTTTAATATTTCATAATCCAGATTTTTTTTTTCTTTTCTCGTTTGTGTGTGAGTTGAGAGAAAACTACAAGTTCTGACTCTTCTCCAGACTTCCAGTGTCTCTCAGGTTTGGGCCCCACATTTGAACCCAATTAGGAATAAGGGGCGGATCTAAGAGTCGCTATTCATTTTGATGTCGCGCTTGTCATGGCAAGAGCTTGAAGTCGAACAACTGAGATTTAACCTTTGCGGTATTCAGTCAAACTTTCTGTGCGAGCTATTAAATCCGACTGAAGAGTTTTTTTTATCTTGTTCAGAAATGTGTTTTTGTTTTTTTAAGACTTTCGCTTTGCCAACTTAGCTCTGAGGAGATGAGGTTTCCCCTCGAATTTAAGAATTTAAAAATCTAAATTCATCACGTTCAAGGTCAGGGTCAAGAGATCAGTTGACTTTAGCTTCACGATGGAAAACATTTGACCTTTGGTTTGTTGAAATATTTCTCCAATTTAAAATTCTGGCTGAAAACGCAGCCACCGAACCTGGTGATAAAATATAGATTCTGGCATGAAGATGTTCTGGCCATATTTAAAAAAAACATGTAAACTAAGAATACATAAAAAAGTCTGACGCTCTTTTGAAGCAATATTAACCAATCAGAACAGAAGGCGGGTCTGTCGTTCATTACAGCGTCACTACTAGTCTAACACTGACAACAACGTGTGATCAAGTCATCGTAACATTTTAATACAAACACAGCGCTGACATCTTTCTGCTGTCAAGATAACTATCGCTCGGGATTCTTCCCTCTGGAGCCAAATTAAATCTGGAGAGTTCTCGCTAAACTTTCAATTGGAGGAAATAAAAGTCCGGCTTTCAAATTAAGATCATTGAATGAGCGTCGTCTTCCTTGTAATCCTTTTTTCAGGGTTATTCTGTATACTGTTTAAAGCCACGTTTGCTAATCCTTTTTAAATTATTTATTAGATCATCTTTTTCTATATGTATTGATTGTTTAAAACGAACTTAGATTTAGATTTTCAGCAATTTTAAAGGACGATTAAAAGGTCTCACAACATTAAATATGGCAAGTTAAAGATTTTGAATATAGAATATTAAATAAATGGATAATTAAAACATAATATTTCAAAGATTAAATATAGACTTTTTGAAAAATTAAACCATCTTAGTCTTGATGATAGATTTATGCTATAACTGTCATGGAGGTGAGGACAGTTTAATACAATAATCGTCTGTTCAAAATTTCCCTCAAGACCATGAGTGTGCGTGTGTGTGTGTGTGTGTGCATGTGTGTGTGTGTGTGTGTGTGAAGAATGCTGTTGAGATTAAAAATAACCAGTAGCCAATTTAATAAGTTTACCTTTTGTGTTTATCTACTTGTAAAACTGACACTAAACGAGTCTCACCAACCATGAGCCTCACCACACGCCACTGACAGTATGACATTTACAATAACACATAACTATCATATTGCTTTAAACAAATTAATATCCAGTGATACAATAACATGATGTGATTTACATTGAAACTGTTTTATGACCATACATCGATTTGCTCAAGATCGCCTATAACATGCTGCCCTCAAGGACCATGAAAGTTTTATATTAATAAATAGTTTTAAAATAAGCCTCGCTTAACCTTTGAGTTTATGTTTCATATCTGGTGAAATTGTTGTCAATTATCGTGAAGAGCATATATTATTGTCACCGTCCTTAAATATACATAATTTATGATATATCGTCAAACATGTGAGGCTTTTTTCCCCAAAATGAATATGAAATTGAAGTGATTTTTACACAACAATGAACACTCAAAAGGCTAAATTGTGTCAGGAAGCGTTCACTCGTTTAATTGACAAACTTCAGAATTATCATCTTTAAATACTAAATGAATCATAGGTGAATATTAAGTCAATAACAACTTCTTTGTTTTTTGTCCTTCCAGAACCTTTCCAGAACCCACTGATCCAGCCCTTCATACCTCTTGAACCGACCATCGAAACCAGACTGCTGAGGACGACTAGATGGACCTACGAGCCCATTGACAGCAACACGGATTCTACCACACGCGCCATCAACAAAACCCAACCCGAGTGTTCGGGCATTACTTCCACTGACGTCGCTGCCCCTGGTGGAAAAAGCATCAACCAGTCTGCCCAGACACGCCACTTTAACAAGCTCCCGTGGGCTCATAATTATTTGAGCAACACTATTACAGCCGATAACATCCCAGCATCTGACACAAAGAGCACTAATGGTCCCGTCTTGAGCTCGTCCTCAAGTTGTACTGACAGCAGTGGGTTACATTGCAAAACCTCAGGGTTCCTGTCCATCTCCAGCAGAGTCCGACCGGTTTCGTTCTCCTTGCCCAAGAGGAGCTGTGTCCTTCTGCACCAGTCGGCTGCCGTCTTCATCCAGGCTGGACGTGGCTTGACGGAGAAGCCAGAGGTCCACAGAATACCAGACAAAGGTAGACATGAAGAGAAAAGACCGGTTTTCTTGGCTGGGAACCACAGGGACAATATGGAACAGCCTGGACTGGACATACAGGCGAGTGGAGAAGCAGTCGTCAATGAACTTGAAGACCACGCTGAGGATCCTACGTGCAGTCCTGACGTGATGAAGGTTGAAGACCGCTTGAGTGAAGTGACCCATTTCAGTAGTGAAAGAGGGTCAGAATCTCCTTTTTTTAAAAGTGGGACAGAGGAACAGATTTCTGGGGAAATGGACACAACCAAAGTAAATAAAGAAAGCACAATGAATATTGACAATCAAACACCCCCAGATGATCTCCAACCATCAACTCCCGATGTCTCGATTTCTTGTGAAAAGAATTTGCTTCAGTCCAAACCCAAAGATCTAAGTTCTTCTCTTAAAGACTTATCGGTGTCAGAGTCGCCGTCTTCAACTCGTCCTAAAGAGCCTTTTTGTCCTGTGCTGAGTCGAGACGGCAGCAGAGTTCTTCTGTGGCCTTCAGAGATGGTCAGCTACACCAAGACCTCGCCCTCCATCTCTTACAGCGTCAACCCTTTGCTGTACGACTTCAGAGCTCATAACAAAGCATGGCTCGGAGGCGATGAAAAGAAAGAAGGTTTGGAGAAAGAGCAGGAGAGAAAAAAGCCATCTGTGATCAAACATTCCAACTGCCAACTCGGGCAGGGAGATACAGAGGGAGGAAGAGAGGTTAAGATAGATGAAAGGGAAGCGGTGGATGAGGGAGGACAGGCAGGAAATCCTATAGAGCTTGTTGCCCATTGTAGCGGCAAAGACGCCGCTCTCCCTTGCGATGAAAGCGCTTCGGAATTTGTTTCTCTTTCTGAAGAGTGCCACCAAGGCCTTCAAAAGCTGGCTAAGAGAAAGCGGAGGAAGAACAGAGGAGGCGTGAGGAGAGGAATAAGGAAGAGAGGAAGGCGGCGGAAAAGAGAGGGTATGAAGGGAAAAGACGTGGAGAGTGGAAAACCGATAATAAGCGGCTTCTCAAGAAGTCAGGTGTCGGAAGAGAGAACAGAGGCGATGAAACCGGAGGGCGATAGAATGGAGGGGAGCGCAGAAAGGGGGCTATTAAGTAATCTAGTGGTGCATCTGCAGGTGGAGGGCAGGGAGGGGGTGTCAGGAGAACAAGGTATAAACGGAGATCAGACGGAGTCAAAGAGGGCACAAAGAAATGAGGACGAGAGTGGGAAGCTATTAAGTAATCTTCCTGTGAATCGGTGTAATCGTTGTAGCCAGCTGTGTGCTAAGCTGAGGCAGGAGGCCGGTGCACATCCATCCCAGCAATCAGCCTCTGGATGGGGCCAAAGTCTGAGAAAGGTCCTTGGCGGGGGGGCAGAATGTGGCTCGCCGATTTCCCTCATCCCCGAGTCTGTGACAGTGACGCCATGCTGTTCTGCAATTGTACCTGGCCCCGCCAGGAAGAACGCTCGGGAAGGGCATGAGGTGCGAGGGAATCTGAGCAAGGATGCGAGAGAAAATATGTGCAACCTGGCGACGAACAGCGTGTCATCCCCCCACAGAGACGTGACATGTGAACGGGGAGATTGTCTGGTTGGTAGTCCTCAGGGGGAAGCAGCGGGCGCTCCAGCGATTACCCTTTCCCCTCCATTTAATTTGAGTCAAACAGCAGGCTCTGAAAGACAAATATTTCAAAGCGAACAAACGGATGGGATTAGATCCGCGACAGATGCAAACCTCTGCAGGGACACGAAGAAGAGGAAGATGGCGTCAGCGGAGTGTGGAACAGCACCAAAGAAAAGGAAGAGGGGCAGGAGACATTGCAGAGGAAGTTGGTGGAGATCTGAAGCTTCTTTTGGATTAAAGTCTTCAGCGGATGATTTGTGTTGCAAGTGTGTCGGGGAAGACAGGACAAGAGGGTTTCTCAGCACCACTGGCATCGGAAACGACGACGTGAGAGCAGATGCCAGTGAGTTCGAGGCCAGGTGGACTGAGATGTCACCATGTGATGACAGTGATGGGTTCAACGATGATGAGGATCCTGAGAGAAACAAGACTTCTGACCATCACACGCCTGTAGCCAGTCCAGTACAATCCACGAACTCTAGAAACTCTCCCACGGAGACATGTAGCAACATCGGGGTCTCGACGACGACACACTACACACAGAAGCAGAACTCAGAACACACACATCGAGACGGCGGTGCAGGCCTCGGTGCAGGCCTCGGCAGCTCTGCAGGTCCAGGTTCCGCTGACCACGAACACACCAACAATCACTGTGAGGTTGACAACAAAGAAACGTCTTTGAAGCAACAACAGGAGGAGGAGAAACAGAAGCGGATGAAGGTGAAAGAGGAGTTGGAAAAGGAGTGGGCGCGGAGGAAAGAGCGAGAGAAAGAAGTGGATTATGGTTACCCCGACAAGAGGCCTTACTTTCCTCACCCCGTCCATCCTCGGCGGATTCCTCTCCACCCTCCTCTTCTCCTGCCATCGCCGATGTCCTCTTCCACCTTCTCTTTCCACCACACGGTCATCCAGCATCGCTTATCCCTCCTCCCGCCTCACCTGCCGGTACATTCCTACCCTCATCTTCTTCCTTCCTTCTCCTCTCACATCCACCCTCTCTCTCTGAACCCTCCTCCTCCCCCTCCACCCCCGACTTTCTATGCATCTCCCCCCATTCCTCTCCTCGACGTCCCACCGGCTTATCCCATAACAACCGAGTTTCACCCGATGCTGAGTCCGCACCCGCCTCTGTACCCTTCGCCCCATCCTGCAGTGCTACCTTTACAGGTGTTGTTCTAGACGCTCTTCAGTTTCTAAGCATCTTCGACCTGCTGTGACTCGTCCAGACTTGGAAAATCAGATTCTTAGAGTCGACCTGTAGCCGCAACATCCCAACACTCCAAACGCACCGGCGTCGGAAATAATAACAGCTAATTATCCTCATCAGCGGCACTCGTTTTCAAAATGAGCGACAGGTGCGAGGACGCCGATGTCACCGCAGCTGTTTCCAATCCGCTGCTCGGGAAATCATCACAGAGGCTCTTTTACATTTTGAGTTGCTCGCAGGGCATTCTGGGAGTTTGATCCTGATGACAAACCCTGACTTACATTTGTTCATCTTCAATGAGAAACAGGTCTTGTGCAGAAGTTCGATGCTGATCATTAGTTAAACTGACACAGAAACTTTCATGTAAAAGTCAAAGGGCCACAAAATACTGACATATATATACATAATATTTTCATTTATTCATATGAAAAAATATTGAAATGCAGACACATATTTTACTCATAAACATATCTACCTTTATTTACTCATTATTTCCTCATATTCTGTATTCATGTAAACAAATATTCATATATTTTGTCTCTGTTTTTGTTTTGTTCAGAGTATGAAGTTCAGAAAATATCATTTATTGTTGCTAATGCAGAATCCTTCAACCCAAGGCTTTATCTGGAGTTTCGATTCATTTTAATGTAACATTAAATACAAGAAAAACATCAATCTGTCAATCCAAACCGTTGCAAATCCTTATTTATTAGACTGAAAGCATCATTAAATACCTTGTGTTTAAGTTCACTTGGCAAGTTTAAGTTCACAGCGCATGAACAAAAACAGCAAACATTTTCTTTTAAAAAGGAAAAACAAAAACAACCTTCCAGACCACAAGTCAAGTCACGTCAATTTTTAGGATAAATAACTGAGATTATTGACGTTAACAATTATACAAAGACTTCTAATACAAAAAAAAACTGATGGTGAAGGAAATACATTTTGAAGCTTGACACTCCTGATCTACACTGAACAAAGTAGAGACGACACTTTAACCTACAAGTTCTGTTCTATTGAAAAAATCTTGCTTTCTTTAAGCTTTTCATTTAGTTTATATTTTCATATTTGGACAAATCAAGTAGAGAAAGTTCATCATGTACAGGTGTTGTTGAACACGACTAAACAACATTTTCACGAATGTATTTTATTTACAGAAAACAGTTTTATCTTTCTATTTAAATGTCTCTCATCAGCAACTATCAAAACACGATGATGTTGGATTTTCTTCAGGATTTTGTTGAAATTCACAAAACAAAAAGTCAGTTTTGTAATTTCACTCAACAGTTGATTCTGATACACAATTACTTCCTCGTCTCCCCAAGAAACAACAGAAAATCCCCGACAGATTTTCTAATTGCCATCAATTTTCCCTGATTTGACTCGAGCGGTAAACGGCTCTATCGGGCCGAAGTTATCTAAACACAATCAGCGTCTTGAAAGTTACACACTGTCCGATCCATTCTTATCTTCGCGCGTATCGATCAGCGTTAAATGAATTCAATACTAATTGTCGGCATCTGTTCCAAGATTATTTTAAAATCCACAGGAAGTGAACACATCCGGGAGAAAAAAAGGTGGAGAACATTATGTTCTCAAAGTCCTTCCCTGGTGTTGTTGTCCATCATTGTTGAAGAGTTTCTTTTTTCATTACTGGCCGTACGGCGGATCAGAAACTTCCCACTTCGTCATCATGTTCCGAGCGAGAGTGCGGCTTTTCACGCAGAGTCTTTCTCTGACTGTGAAAGGAAGTGGAAATGTTAAAATGAGCTTTTGCTCTTTGATTCAGAGCGTGTGACACCAGCGTCTGACCTTTACGGCCGTTGTTGTGCTGGTGTTCCGCCGCGACTGTTCTAAAAATATCACCAATGATTCAGAAAACTGTTGAAAGTTTCCACTTCAAACTTCCTTTTTCAACCTTTTTCATATGAAGCACTTGAATGAAAATACAGAAAATTGACCTAACAGACCATTTTTTTTGTCTCTTGATGGATGGATGGTGTCATTTAGATAGATGGATAGATCAACTTTATTAATCCCTCTGGAGAGCTCCTTCGGGAGAACTGGGTTTTCAGTTCACAGCAGACGATCATAAAAACAAGAACATAGAGCAAATAAATATAAAGAACATAGATTAAAGGAAATTACACAAAGAAAAAGGGTACAAAGATAAAGATAGACTAACATCATCCATTCACTTTGCTCCTGACCCCAAACTCTAGTTATAAAGTCTAATAACACGAGGAATGAATTAATCCCTGAGTCTATTAGTGTTGCATCATGGGAGGAGCATTCGTGTGCTCCCAACTGCTTTAATCGCTTTCTGTCTTCACAGCAGCAAAACAACGAAGTGTCACATAATTAAATGTACTTCTTTATGATGAAATTGATAAATTGCTTCTATTATGAACCATAGAAGTTCTTAAATGTTACTGCGGTGCAAGGAAGCCGTTTTTAACTAACTATAGTCGCTGCTCAGCTCTGGTTCCCAGTGAGCTGACACTAAAGATACGACGTCAACCGACCACTGATTGGTGAGAAATGACTTCAGTGAAAAGTAACCAAAAGACTCCCGACACAAGAAACAAACCCGCCATTTAAATTTTAAAAAAAAGGTCGAGGACGAGGTCCAGACCTTTCTGTGTCTAGTGAGACACCGTTGCCTTTGGCAGCGCTTTGTTAGGTAGTTACCGCGAGTAGCAGCGGGTCGATGAAAAGATAACTAGTTAAGTCAAGTTTACTAGAGTGTCCAGTAGGGCTGGTTCTGTGTAGAAGCAAACTTGGGTCACTTTGAACTGAAGTTTGACTCAGATTCCTTAAGTCAAAACTACACCAGGTTAGCTACACTGGTCCGACTTACTTACATAGTTACTTACTATATTACTTACATAGTTACCTGATAAACTCGAAAATACCGAGTCAAGGAATGGTGAGAAGTTTTGAGGATCATTGCTGAACTAACTAATCACATGTATAGAAGTTTATAATGAATATTTGTTTTGTCGGACTCACAGGTCCAAGTATGACTCATCAGTAGTTCATCTAATCATAGGGTCCATTGAAACCCAACTGGAGCCATGGGTCAGAACCACCTACTGGGTTCTTTACAAAGACGACCCGTATGTCCTTCGACCTCCTTCTCGACCTCCTGCTGACGCCTCGTTCACTCTCATGCTGTCACTATCAACACATGGAGAGAAGACTCCAAATTATCATTGTTTCTTTAAACTTAAAGAGCCTGAAGCGAGAAGGTTCACCTCCAGGTTCATCTCCAGTACATCATCCAAACTTCACATCTTTTATTCTCATATTTTCAACATGAAAAAAGCTGAATATAAAACGTTAGATAATATAATGAACATAATAAAGTTTTTTCTTATCAACAACAAAAGCGTTGCTTGAATCATACTTTTCTAAAATGTCGGGGAAAGTTTCAAACCTGCACAAACGCACAAACAGCGACACACACACTCACCAGTACATTCAAGAGCACGATTCTTCAGATTTAAGTTTCTCTTCACCTGCAAACACTCTTGAGTTTCAACTTTGGATCAGTCGAGTCATGACACGTCTGGTCGTTGAGAGTCAGAGTCGATATCTGCTGATGCGTCGTCACAGTATTTCGGGCGCGTCGCCATGGCGACACCGTGGAGCCACTGGTGACACTCCAGTGCTTTATGAGTCTCGATTAACTTGAGCAAACGTCTTTTTTCTTC